>NC_053390.1:567180993-567278493 GCF_905171765.1 Bufo bufo
CAGCTGTTGGTCAACAACTGTTCCTACCTTCCTCGAAAGCACATTAATTCTGGTCTTTGCTGAGCATGCTGTGTTCTCAATAGTTCTCAAATTTAATAAATTGTTGCCACACACCTCTGAAGACCCTTTTCTTCCTTGATTGCAAAGAATTTAAACATGTTGAAGTACAACACATCTGACATCTGTTGTTGGGGGAGAGTTAAGATATCACCATACACATTAGGTGGTTGATGGCTCTTGCCAAGATCGGCAAGTTTGGCCTACATTCATCTACCTGGGTACTGTGGGAGAAGCAGGCCAAACTTAAAGTGGTATTCTCATCTGAACAGTTATGGTATATACACGGAATATGCCATAAGTGTTCAATAGGTGTGGCTTCCAGTCCTGGGACCTGCTCCTATGCCAAGAACAGGGCCCAGTCTCACAGCCGTCATGAATGGAGAGGTGACCACACATGTTCGGTTCTCTCCATTCACTTCTATAGTTGTTCTGAAAATAGCAAACTTGGAGGGATACACATGCACGACCACTGTTTCATTCATGGCGGCTGTGAGACTGAGCCACGTTCTCAAGATATGGTCCCAGGGTTGGACTTGCACCTATCAGGAATTTATCTTATGCTTTTGAGATCCTATAAATGTACAGATAGGGTAAGCCATGTAAAGGGGTTGTCAAGAATTATAAAAGAGTCTGTATTTTCCCCAGAACAGTGCCGCTCTTGTCTATGGCATGTGTTTAGCTCTATAGCACAGCTTTATTCATTTAAATGGAACTGGGCTGCAAAAGAAAACACAGCCCATGGAACAGTGTGGACCCGTTTCTCACAAAAAAAAAATAATGGAAGGACAAATGTACACTTTGAGTAATCTGGTTTATTCTATAATATCTATTTTAGGAATATATATTGAGAGTAATTGGAATACTCACATGCTATCCTAACATATGCCTTTCTGCTTTTGGTAGTTCCAGCAGAGCTCCAAGCAACACATTGGCACCAGTAATCTTCTAATCCAAACAATTCTTCTACTTGTTGTCGTGATATCTCAATACTCACTTCTCGGACTATGAGACCTGCAAAAAGAGAATGGAGGGAAATACTTACAGCTATATAAACAATGTGCCCAGATAGTATTGACATCACTAAATGTAAAACATCTTCACAATATAATATGCTTGGCTACATAGTATATGCCGCCTTTAAACCCTCACCCCATTGTCACTTATCTCCCCAGAATTGCTGTCTCAGCAACTATTCATTCATTTTGGTTACTGACTCAATATGGACCAAGTCAGATAAAGTCTATCCTGTGTTGATTAATCTTTTTTTTAGATTTTTTCAAATCAATCTAATTCACCAAGAATCTCAACTATACGGAATTTATTCTATTATTTCTTTTCTTCAGCTACAGGTTTCTTCAAGCCCAATGCACAAGTTAACAGGATTCAAGGGATAAAAAAAGGCCTTTCTTTTATCCATAAACCATATCTAGTACAAATAGAAATAGTTTTTGCCCTGTTTAGTTTTTATAGGTAGTGAAATCTAACAATGTCAGTATACACCTTCAGAATTCTAGATCTATATTGTCAGCTGCCAGAAGGAGAAGCAGACGGATTCAGCTCAGAGCCTGCTGCAGTAGCTGTGTCAAGGTAGAGACAAGGAAGCAGAAAAGATGAGAATTATATTTTTATGTGCAAAAACACTGTTAATTACTTTAAAACAGCTATTAACAGTATTTCACGAGCTTTAATACAAACATGATTCATGGGTTAACCCCTTTAAAGGGGTTCTCCAAAACTAGTTTTTGACTAATGTCCTATCCTGTGGATCGATGGGAGTTCAACACCAGGGACGATCGCAGATCAGCTGTTTGAGAAGACACTGGAGCTCCTGTGAGCCTTCTCGCAGCTTACACTAGTTGGAATAGTGATGTTATGTACAACGGTCATAGGTGCAGCTCAGTCCCATTTAAGTTAATGGGGTTGAGAGGGGATACTAAGCACTGATACCGATATACAATGTACAGTGTTGTGCTTTGTAAGCTGCAAGAAGGCAGCGTCAGTGTCTTCTCAAACAGCTGATCTGCAATCATTCCAGGTGTCGGACCCCCACCGGTGAGGTACTGATGACCTATATAGAGGATTGGTCGTAAGTTGAAACGACTCCGAAAACCCCTTTAATGGGCTGAGCTGCAATATCAGACACAAATCATGGATAACAGTGGTGCTGTTTCTGGGAGAAAAAATACCCTTACATCTAGAAGTAGAGAATCGCTTTAAGGCTCTGTTGTTGGCAAAGGTCGAGTCTCACTTATCACTCTACAGCCAACCAAAAGCAGCGTTTTATCAATCTACTGCAGTGGAAATCAATAGCCAGTCAGTATGATATTATTCTAATAACACTAAGCTCTAGAAACAGGGCTGAACGAGATGTAAATTGTGGTGTGTTAATATTACACCGTACGGCATCACACTTTGAACTCGCTGATCAAATACTTGATTTATAAAAAAAAAAAAAAAAACATAACAGGAAAGTGGATATCAACAAGGATAAAAGGCCTCTTTCACAGTGTTCAGCATACCGCGTCATATAACCTAAGGCTGTAGCTACACAAACCTGGGATTCAAGGCATGAATGTTCCTATTTGCGATGCACCAAGAATCCTAAAAGCTATCAAACGCAAAGGCAATCCTTTGATTTCTCTTTAGCCTCATAGAGAGCTCCTATTCACAGGACAGGCGATTAATTGCAGTTTGTGCACAGTTGTATACGGACATTCATGGTGCACAGTGTTTATATCTAAAGTGCACCTCCAAACATAACAGCTAATAGAGCGTGTAATATCCGAAAAATCTCTGGTGGGAATCTATTTTAATCAGAGGCCTTTCAACTCTCACCTCCCTGTATAATGAACCATTATAGTATATTTGCACATAACGAGCTGTTTCTGAAAAATAAATATATATTTTTTTTGAGTAATTGCTGTACATTATTGAAATATCCTATATATAAAAAAAAAAGAACATAAAGATTAAAGTGCTTCTCTGGAGTGCATCTCCATGTTTCCCAAAAGACAAATTGAAAGCAATTTGGTGCCTTTTGTGAAGAATAAAAAGTAGAAAAAAAGTTGATAACACAAATATAAATTCAAAGAGCATGTGTGTTTAACCTGCCAACCTCTCTAACAGCAAGCATGAGAAACAAGCTTCTCTAGCATGCTATGGGAATGTTTTAATAATGAGGGTAACAAGCAAGTTCAAAGCAGTTTGGTGGTTTGGGAGTTGAGGTACTTAAATATCAGAGTTACATTAGTAGCAGTCGAATGCACAGTCACCTTGCATCAGACATTTACATAAGAGTGGAGAACTAAAAACTGTCACTAAAAAATATATAGGCCTGTGCTATGGATGACAGCAGAGCAGTGTCAGCCCTCAGAGTGTATCTAAAAGACCTAAAATACATGGGTGGAGATTTATCATAATCCTATACCATAGATTTGGCATTAAAAAAGTTTGAAAACACAGGTTAAATTGCATTGTGACTAGATTAGGAAATTAGTTATGGCGTTGTATGGGCAGGCCGATCGACTCCGATGCGTTTATCATCATTTACGCCAGAAACTGGTGTGGGTATCAGTCTGGTGCATAGACTGCCAGAGGAGGCATTTCATTTATAATGAGGGCTGCGCCAGCAGCACAAAGCCCATCAAGATGTAGCACACAGCAGTCTTGATAAATCAGGGGCTCAGTTTACAGTGAAATGAAATAGAACTAAGATAATGGCAAGTACATGTATTTGTTTAGGGTTATTGACTCTAGGCACAATTTGCAGAGCCTCTAAAGCACAAAATACAGTTCAGACAGTATTTGGCCGACAGTTGTTCCTCCCAACCAAGCCTGCATGAGTTCTTAATACAGAGAGGGGAAGAAGCCACTGCAAGACACCTCTAGAAGCAGCGTCCCTTGAGCATGTTGAAGTCCAACACACCAAAGCCTTCTTTGCATTAGAAAATAGAGTGTTAAGAGTCTTCTTAACAAAGCCCTAACTAAGCATTGCTAAGGAGAATCTGTCTTCAGTCTTCAGTTCTACTGAGCGCTGAAGACACCTTCCAGCCTGCCTATTATCCCTTTGCCTCCTTCCCCTTTTCCTGACTATGTACATGTGCCCTAACTATCACTGCCTATCACCATGTCTATCTGACTTGCTGCCAGCGCTAACCACTGGCAGCTCTGATAGCTTAGTTCTCTTCCCTGGGCTTTTCTCTTAGTAAAAGTGAGTAATATAGGAGGGATCAAGGCTACAAGCGCTTAGTGTTGACAGTAAGTGTACAGTAGCACAGTACACTTACTGTCAGCCCAGAATGACCAATAATCAATCCTCTAAAAGACGCACTGGAAAGATAGGGAGAGGAGGTAAAATTACAGTTAATATACGTAAAGTTCACAGAAGTGTGCCCTTTGAAATTCAATGAATACCAGAAACTCACCAAGGTTAAATAAAAAGTTTTTCTCAACATTTGGCAAGAGTCTAGAATCATATGAGCTGCTTGCAAAGTCACCGTACAGTATAAATAAATGTGTCATTAAGATGTAACATTGTAAAAATTAAAATACAGCATGTCTCTGGCTTTCAAGGTCCTGGAACAACCCTAGCCTTTTAAATGATTTTTTACAGTGCATTCTGCATTTATCGATGCCACTCTAAAAGCATTTTGATGTACTTGAAAATTTATGTCATAGTCACAAATAAAATGTATGTTCTGGGCCAAAAGTGACAAGCCAAGTATGGCAATTGGTAAATCAACTAAAGCCGAAATTGCAGTAATCAGAAAACAATGTCAAAGTCCGTTGATTGATTCTAGTGAGGCTCGGAAATCACTGTTCTACAAATTTTCTAGTATGCTGTAGTACAAGTGTCGATGTTTAAAGGGGTTATCCAATGAAAAGGATTTGAAACCAATTCACAGGTGATAAATACTGGATCACAGAAGTCTGACCACTGGGACTTCTGGAGATCCCAAGACTAGAGCGCTGCGGACGTTGATGGAAGGAGCCGTAGAACCACATAGTCACTACAGCTCCATTCAGATGGGGGACTTAGAGGCCCTTCATTCTCAGGATCGATGGGTGTCCCAGCAGTCCAATCTCACGTGATCTAATATGTATTACCTAACCTGTGAATAGGTGGATAGGTGAAGAATACCTTTTGTGGGATAACCCCAGTTTAAACCAAATCAGGAGCAGTCTAATGTATAGATTGTAAAGTTTCCATGATTGTCTATAAGGCCATTTATACTTCATGCCTGACTATAAAAATAAGCTTGACAGACTATTGGACTATTGTTAGCTGAGGAGTAACTTAATGCTCATAGAACTTAATGTAAAACCTGTACTATAATCCAGACATGTTCTTCTTACAGTTCTGACCACTTCTGCAAGCTTTATTCCAGATGTTCTGACTTCTTATTTAAAACCTCTGTAACATCCTGAGACCAAAACACATTATGTCAGTCCCTTCAGGTGTGTGGCAGAGGGTTTTTTAGACTGTTAGTCCTACCAGGGTCTTAATACAATTGGACCTTGTACTGTGAAATATTTATAAGCCTATAAAATCTACATTGGTCTAGCTACATCCCACCATATAGAATTTTAGGATATTTGTCTCTGTAATTTTTATGGAGCCCTGGATGATTTTTGTAGTCACTAGTGAAGCAAAGCATTTGAAGCAGAATACAGTCCGAAGTTTAGGAAAACTTTGATTTGCAACAAATCTGAATTTCCTTGCGCTTCATGATAATGAATCAGTTTTTTACTAAAATGGCAGTTGCACATTTTATAAAGTGATCATCCATAATGCCGTGCAGCCATCGAATCCACAGAGAGCCAGCAGATTGGATGTACCAAGTCCTATAAAACCCTCATCCTGCGTGGTCTCCACCATTGTCTTGTGAGCTGAGCATAAGGAGAGACATGGCAAGCGCTCATGAGATACAGACAGTATTGCTGAAAATGATTAATAGAAGAATATTGAATAAGGAGAGTACAGGGAGACTTATTCTGTCAGTTTTATTTATGTATTCCTACATTTACTTATTCCTACATCAGCCGTAAATGTAATTCAATACCAATAAGATGTAAGCCTTTATTATTCCTGTGCCAGCGTTCCAACCAATACCATCCAGTCTGCACCCCTTAGGGGGGCCAGGTCTTAATAATGACCATCTTCATCTTTTGCTGGCTTTGCTTCTTCCAAATCATCTTTCAAAGTCTCCATGTCCTAGACGAATCAGCGAGATGCAGATAGAGGAGGAGCTGGATGTTCCTGATGACATATTCTCATCGATATTAGATGATGTGGAATAGGAGGAAAAGCAGATGGCAGAAGAAGGACTCCCACCTGTAGGGCAGGAGAGCTCTGGGGTTGGAGAAGTGGGTATGCCAGAGCTGATTAATATTCTGTGTTTACTATCAAATAACCTGCAGAAGATTGCAGACCAGAACAGCAATAATATGCATATTGTGCCCCCACCCAACCGGCCAAACCCAATACCATCAACAGCCCCTGTTTAAAGGTGTCATCTAGCCATTAACAATGAAGAAGGACTATACAGTGCGGTCTTCATTATTACATGAATGGCAGCTGTGGACTACTGTAATTGGCTGTCACGGTTCTTTAAATCTTTTTATCTTTATATATTATATATTATAATAACATTTTTACTTGGAACAATTCAGAATAAAATGCTTTGCATAATTTAAAAACATTTTAAAATATTGACATTGCTGATCGTCCATGTCCATATTTTTTTTTAATTTGGAGGCAGATTTACTTTTAAGCGAATGTCATGGTTCCCACTAGCACATTATCAAAGCTTTATTACCGATATGTCACCACCACTAAAATTGACACTAATTTAAAAGGTTCAAATTAAAATACTTTCACACTCTTGGCAGGTGTGATTTTCCTAAAAAACACAGGCAGAGGAGAAAATAAAAAATAATAGGCTGGATAATAGCTGCCAATGGTTTGAGCTTTGCATTAAAACTGTGGTAACCGTCTCACAAAGAAAATCTGTGCACTTTTTATTTCTGGTTCAGAGGATTTACATGCTCTCTCTAATGATCTGGGCTGTCAGCACTCAGTAATGCTTCCCAGTCTCCAGATTACTGCTCATGCAAAATTGAAGTACTTTTGAGGCAGTTAGAAGCAGCAGATGAATCTCAATGCACAGCACAAGGTGTAATGGCACTTTCAGCACTTGTTAGACCGAGGGAGGTAATCACAGGAAAAAACACCCCAAAAACATATAGGATGGAAAACTGCATAATCATATGTTGAGAATTCAGTGTTGCTAAAAATTAACTTTTTTGTGACATATAAAAAATATAAATTCAACTTACAAAATAGAACAAATATATAAGGGACCTGCCTCAATAGCACCATTACCATAGATACTGTTAACATCATCAATTTTTTTTTAGTAGGAATATTTTTTAAATATGTTATTTTGTAATTTCAGACATCTTTTCATCAGATTACAAATACAAATGACTGAGCTTCAATACAAGACATTGACAAAATTGACACTGTTTCAGGGGTAAATGCTTACTTTTACTCATCCCAGATAGCCAGGGGCGAACCAAAAAATCATTAGGACCCATAGCAAGAAACTAAATTGGGCTCCCATGCCACATTCATAGCCTCTCGCACTACCTGTTCATGGTCAGTATATACAGCAGAGTACTGATGAGTAGGGATGAGCTAACCAGTGGAAGTTCGGGTTCGCCGAGTTCGGACGAACTTCAGGTCAAAGTTTGGGTTCGGGACCCGAACTTGACCCGAACTTAACCCGAACCCCATTAAAGTCAATTGGGGTCCGAACTTCACTTTATTATTTTCCATTATAACATGGTTATAAAGGAAAATAATAGCATTCTTAAGACAGAATGCTAAATAAAATGGCCATAGAGGGGTTAAAAATAATTTTAAAAAACTCACCTCATCCACTTGATCTCGCAGCCGGTATCCTCTTCTTTCTGCAGAACCTGCAAAAGGACCTGCGATGACGTCACCACGCTCACTACGTGGTGAGCGCGTTGACGTCACTGCAGGTCCTTCTATCTTCATTCAGCAGGATCTGCGATGACTTCACCGCGCTCACCACTTGGCTCTAAAAATTTCCAGCTGACAACGCTGGCAGCAGAGTACGTAGTTCCTTAGGCAACCGAGGAGGGGAGACGAGGGGAACACAAAGCAGTCCCAACAGAGGCAAGGCAACACTCTCCAAGGCCTGGGACAGTTTCATGACACTCCGCCAGCAACCTCACCCTGATGCACGGCCTAATGTCACAAGGAGAGAAAAGTTTTGGAAAATGGTGGAGTACGTAGCAGACCAGGTCAGCTTCCTCAATGATCCCTCTGTGTCTTACAACTATTGGGTGTCCAAGCTGGACATGTGGCACGAACTGGCGCTCTATGCCTTGGAGGTGCTGGCCTGCCCTTCCGCCAGCGTTTTGTCAGAGCGGGAATTTAGTGCTGCTGGGGGCATAATAACTGATAAGCGCATCTGCCTGTCAACTGAAAATGGTGACAGGTTGACTCTTATCAAAATTAACAAGGCCTGGATTGCCCCTGACTTCTCTACTCCACCAAAGGAAAGCGGCTGAACATAAAGTCACTTTAAATGTGGCTTTTATGGTGTATTGAATACACTGTATTCCCTTGCACTCCTTCCATCACAAAAAAGGGTATATGGTTCAATCTTCCTTTTCTCGTCCTCCTCCTCCTCCTCCATCATATCAACATGCTTATTAGGCTGCTCTTGCTCCTAATGTTTTAGAGGGTCAGCTCAGAAGCTGACTCTCAACCATAATTTTTTCGATGGTCAGCTCAGCAGCAGGCCCTCAACCATCATTTTTTCGATGGTCAGCTCAGCAGCAGGCCCTCAACCATAATTTTTTTCATGGTCAGCTAAGCAGCAGACCCTCAACCATAATTTTTTCGATGGTCAGCTCGGCAGCAGGCCCTCGCCCATAATGTTTTCCATGGTCAGCTCGGCAGCAGGCCCTCGCCCATAATGTTTTCCATGGTCAGATCAGCAGCAGACCCTCACCTCTAATGTTTTCCATGGTCAGATCAGCAGCAGACCCTCACCCCTAATGTTTGAGATGGTCAGATCAGCAGCAGGCCCTCGCCCCTAAGGTTTTAGAGGGTCACCAGCAGGCCCTTGCTCCTAATGTTTTTGAGGGTCACCAGCAGGCCATCAATCATAATTTTTCAAGGGTGTATATGATGCCCTCCTTTATGTGTAATAAAGGGTGTATTGGAGTGCCAGTTCCTTGTAATTTTTTGCAGCCCTTTCACTTAGTGCATAGGCTTTATGAGTGTAGGAGTCCCACTACCTGAACAATTATACCACAATGTGAATGAGGCCCTCCTTTATGTGATATACAGGTTGTATCGGAGTGTCTCTTCCTTGTAATTTTTGGCAGCACTTGCACCTTTATATACAAGTAAATTTACAGGAATGAATGTTTCCTAACAGTTTTTCCTCTATAATCGATTTTATCTTCGGTTTGGTGCGTATTATTGTCAGTCTGTAAAATTGGTGTACTACTCGGACAACATCGTTCCCATCAGCAACCTCGGAGTCAAATATGCATCCAGACATCCTCCCCATGCTATTCCTGAACTATTTTAGTGGTATTTCCATGAATTTCTTACCTTTGCATGTGAACCAGATACCCTCCCCTCTTCAGAGCAGGGGGTGCCTGGTTTAATGCTCGGGTTCTCCTATTAACTTCCATTGTGCTTGGGTGCTTGGTAGAGCACCCGAGCATCCCGGGATGTTCTACTCGAGCACCCGAGCACTTTGGTGCTCAATCAACACTAATATATATATATATATATATATTGAGAGAGAGAGCGCAGTGTACTGATATACGAAGTGCTAGGTATAATAGATACAGTGTGTACAGATATATGTGGTCAGTTATATATTATGGTTATTGCGTAAGGTACATGAGATAATAACAGTTATAACTGCTTATGGTACTATACATAAAGGTAAGATACGAGTAAAAATAGGGAATGGGGTGCAAATGAACAGTAAGGAGGAGGACCTCCTCTTACCACTCCATTATAGTCATGCAGTTCTCCATGCTGTTGGGGGTTGAAGGACCTGTGATGATGCTCTTTTCAGTTCCTTTAATAGATGTACAGGACCTGTGATGATGTTGATGATGATGTAATCACAGGTCCTGACAGATGCTCCTATCTAACCTGGAAACTACATCATGCTCTGTGCAGAACCTTTACTAGACATACAGGACCTGTGATGCTGAAGATAATGGCATCACAGTTCCTGGCAGATGCTCCTATGTAACCTGGGAACTGCACCATTCTTTGTGCAGTTCCTTTACTAGATGGACAGGACCTGTGATTACATCATCACAGGTCCTATAGCTTTCTCCACTGATGATATGAATGCTATGCTAGAGATGGACAGTAATGAGGGGGAGCGGGGCCTTTGGTTCACTGTGGGACCCTTTTCCCCAGGGGCCCCATAGGAGCTGCATGGTCCACCTCTATTGGAAGTCCACCACTGCACATATCCAATTAAATGTGAAGCTGAGAGTTTTGATAATAGATGGTTTTAAAAAAAAAACATCCTGTAGTCTGGTAAAGAGCATCTGTCAGCATGGTTAACCCTAATAAATCAGGCATACTGTCTGGCACGGTTGATTATGCTGAGTAAAGCAATACTTTATGCCTCTACATTGACTCCTTCCTGGGGGGAGAAGCAGCAGATCCACTAAGCATCCACTAAGACAGAGAAAGAAAAGGCCAAATAGAAGGGGAAGGGGGAGTGGCAATAACTGTTGACAAAGTGGTGCTCCAAGGGCTCTGGCTGCCCCCATATTATTTTGTAAGGAACAGAACAATGTAGGAGCATGAATAAGGTATTGTTGTGCTCAGCATGATCAACCCTACCAGGCAGTATGCCTAGTTTGTTAGAGTTGACCATGCTGACAAATGCTCTTTAAATGATTTACAAGGGCTGTGTGTTTCATCAGCTCAGCTTGTGTATTACTAGATTAATCCTTCACCTTAGGGCATATTCCTGAAAGGGAATATGGCTGCTTTTACACAAGCGTATTTGCAATCCATATATGGTGTGTATTTTGTGTACCAGAATTGGCTGCTAATATTAATAAATAGGAATATTCACATGGAGATTTAATTTCTTTCAGTATTTGAAATCCGCAGTATGTCCTAGTTTCGTGAGCATTTGCCTCCAAATATGCCCATTAGAGTCTATGGGAGTACATTAAAAAATACAGGAAGGAAGTAATACGGATGTAAATCCAGGTAAATTACTGAAGGAGTACTGATGACAATCTGGATGGTATGTCATCCAGATTCCGTACCAAAATTTTGATTGTGCTGAGCTAACTGCTGTCCCCTTTCTAGCTTGATATGTAACAGCATAGTCCATTACTACATGGCTGTAAGGTAAACTTCAGAGCCCTTACCAGAATCGATGAAGTTTATGTATTTGGCACTCGATATTCAGTAACATGAATACGCAGGCAGAATATTGTGTTTGTTTTTCAGGCTGCATTTAGGGCCTGCAGAGCATCCTGCCACACACCAAGGAACTTGGCACATAGAAAAATCTTTTTTGAAAGCTCTTTTGTCCAGGTTGCTGTGAAATGAAATATCATTTTGACAAGGACTTCAGGTGCTCTGCCAAAGTGCATACAAGAGCTTACCTCTCATCAAGAGCTGCATCTATTGCTCCAAGAGCAGTAACTCTAGACAATGAAAACTGGTTATATAACAGTAATATTATACCATTAGATGTCAAATAATGCTACGGACTGCAAACCCCTTAACACAAGTGGTCCTCTAGATTACTGTGGCGTAACCGACAGGTACTGTATATTGCTGGAACTCATATTTAACCCCTTATGGAGAGGGCCTCTTTTCATAAAAAAAAATAACTATTTACATAGCCATATGAGGCCTTATTTTTGTGGGACAAGCTGTATTTTTTAATGGCACTATTTAATTATTTTCTATTTTATTTTCCTACTTTAAAAAATAAAAATCTTCAAAACTTTTTTTCTCTGCATTGTCATATTCTAACAGTCGAAAAAATTTTTTTTATTTTGCCTATTTTTCAATCTACTGAGCATGGGGCTCCTTTTTGCATAGTGAGCTGTAGTTTTTATTGGTACAATTTTTTGATAACTTTTTATTCAATCTTTGGGTGTTAAACATAACAAAAAAAACTGAAAATAGACTACTTTTATGTTTTTTTTTCCCGTTATGGCATTCACCACCGCACATAATAAATGTTTCATGGTTAGATAGTTAATAACACCAACCAGAAAATCAAACCCCCAAAATAAATAGTAAACAGATACTGAGTAACAATATCTTTATTAATTTAACAACAAAAATTATAAATATATAAAATCAATCACAGCAACGTCATGCCCATATGAAAAAGGAAATCACAATGGTCATGTAGTAAGAAGTCCCATATATCAGGGGTTTACAAAGTCTTAGTTGGAAACTTCAAGTCTATCATCCACAATAGGTACACATAATTCATGGAATGTAAAGTGCTACAAAAAGAGTTCAAAACCCCAAACAATAAATAATAGAAACAGGAATAATATAAAGAATCAAAGGTAAATGCATATATTAAGAAGACCAAGTATAGCCCTACATAGTTATAAATACAGACCTGTGTGCCTCCACCCCGACGTACGTTTTTACTTTTTAGCCCCCCCCCCCTTCTTTCCCTTGAGGAAGCTGAAAAGTTAAACGTATGTCGGGGTGGAGGCACACAGGCTGGTCAGGAGTGCACGACTGAATAGAGTCAGCCACACCTCCGGTACAAACTGCGAAGAAAAAAGAGGGTCAGTCAGCACATCCCAATGCGCAGGTGCACGTTACCATGGCTAGAAACACAAAGACAAAAAATACAATGCAACAGCTCTCTGCAAACCAGAGTGTAATACATTATGGTGTAGTAAGAGTGCAGTATCAGTGCTTTTGAGTGTTTCCATGGCTGATCTTCTGCTAGACTGGCCAGGTTTATGGATAATGGAAAGTCCACTTACTGTGTAGTCATATATCCCATATATCTATTGTAGGCACATGCTATTAACAATCTTGCATGTATGTCAGGTCAAGGTAAAATAAATAAAATGAGCGGCCTTGTAGGATGGAAACCGCAGTAACCATATCTTCATTCAGAAGAGCACAATAAAATAGAAAACATTAACGTGTGTGTGTCTCAGTGTGTGTAAATCTCCTGGTAATTATGCTTTACGGGTTGATGACTGTTTGATGCTCCTCATCCAGACAGTAAGTTAATAGAAAAGCAATGAGTCACTCCATGTCTCCAGAGGTTGGCGAACTTAGTCTCTGTCACTTCCTATAAAACATAGAGGGGTAAGGGCCAACCGGGCAGGGTTCTTCAAACCACAAATGGCCATGAAACATCAGTATAACTACCTCCTATTTTTGGAGTAGTCTTAGGTTCCCAAAGCCTTACAACATGGCTTTTTAAGGAGAGACCTACATGTCTAATGTCTAAAAGAAATGGCAGATATTGTATATACAGTTAATATATTGTAGTATTTATGCATGGATTGCACATTAATGTATGAACTATATTATCACGTGTCTCTCCATGCGGGGACCTGACTTTCTGATCTCTTGATCTACAGAAGAACAAACAAGGCTAAATCCTTGTTTTCAGATTATATCTGTTGATAGAGAACATTATTGTCCTATGCTTATGTCTCCAGGAAAATAACATTAATCTATGTAGCATTCTGCACTGGATGGCAGTGCATGACAATCTTTGAATATATATGTTGCTTTAACCAGTTTAGGAACAGCTGCATCCTTCTTCTCTGTAAACCTATTATTCTACCAGATAGCTAATACTGCACTCTTGGCAGGTAAATTAACCTACAAAACCCAGGAGACGCGAGTTGACTACATTATTTTACTCAAGCCAGAAAGAAAGGATACACACAGTGAGTTACGAATGACAGATGGTAGCCCATGTACAACAGAACATAAAATATGCAGTGAAAGCAGCTTGTTTTGTAGCTTTTGTGGAGTAGTTTAACCAAGCGCTGAGTTATAGTAATACCTAACAGGTTTCTTTTAATATCACAAATTTCATCTTAGATTCTTTTAACCTGTATTGAACTTCTGAGCTAGGAATCTTTTTCTCTGTGTATGCACTCCATAATTAAGTTTCTTTGTTTCTCATTTAAATTAAGCAGTAAAATACTGGAAACTGCAGCCTGTAAACAGAACGTATGCGGAGTGAACCATAGAGAGTTGCCATGGCCAGTGATAAGCAGCCAAGCCATCGTCATTGCAGTCATTGAGAGGGAGCCTCAAGAGTACGTATTTAGTCACAGACTGAAGCCAGGTAGAACATCTAAGGCTGGTCACCAGAGGAGGGAGCAAGCTTGATGGAGAGTATAAGAGTAAAGCCACACAGTTAGGTTTCCTGATGCAGTTTTGAAAGCCAAAACCAGGAATATATTCAAAATAGAGAACTTGTATCTGTCCTTTATACATTGCTTCATTTTATGATCCACTCTGATTTTGATTTTTAAAACTGTATCAAGAAACTTAACTTACTTAACCCTCAGTCAGCTCCTGTTCGACAAACCTTTTGCCTCTAATGCAACAGGTGCCCTCTAAGAAAGACTGTTATAACCATTAAAGGGCATCTGTCAGCAGGTTTGTACCTATGACACTGGCTGACCTGTTACATATGCACCTGGCAGCTGAAGGCATCTGTGTTGGTCCTATGTGCATTGCTGAGAAAAATGATGTTTTACTATATGCAAATGAGCCTCTAGGAGCAACGGGGGCTACCCTCTATCTCCAACTGCCGCACACTCTCCACTTTTAAACACAGGGCCAGGAGTGATGATGTTTTTACTGCCTGACTTTATCAATCAATGAGGAGAGGGCCAGCAGTTGCAGAGAGAGCAGAGCTTCCAGGTGCAATGGCACCTTAGATATGAACATGGGACCAACACAGATGCCTTCAGCTGCCAAGTGCACATATAACAGGACAGCCAGTTTCATAGGTACAAATCTGCTGACAGATATCCTTTAACTTTGTTACCCATGTGAGTCTGTAACCATCAGGTCAGCTGCCTCTTGTAAGAATATTGTAATGGTCAAGCTTGTTGTTGCAAATGTGAACAGTAAAGCTGTTTTTCCAAGATACAGCTGTGTAACGCATACCACTCATGGGCCAAAAATAATTTTGTAAGGTATGACCTTTCATCATAGTAATGTTTCAGGGGAGTAAAGAAGACTTTTTGGACGACCCCTTTGAGTAAACGTCTTCCAAATCCTAGCAAAGAGCATGAAGCTCCTGAGTCCCAAGGTACTGTAAATTGTACTAGGTCCTCACCAGCCAATTCTGTTATGTAGCAGATGGTTTGAGGGCTTGAGGGCCCTCTTGTATCTAGGAGTTGGCAAAACTACAACTTCTGCTCCCCCTACAGCTACCAGTCTATAAAGGCACATCCGACTGAAGAACTTTTCTTCATAGTACACATTATCCAGTTCTAGTTTACCCTTAATCTATCCTGACGCCATCCCTGATATCCAGATATTACTTTCTGAGCTCATTCATAAAATATTGGAGTCTCACTCAAACATTTCCTTATTGTTAGGTATTTTACCAACCTAACCTTATGGTTTTCCATAGCTATACAGTAAATTAATGTACAATGATTTGAGTCAGAAATGCTAAAGCACCTCTGTTTTTTACTGGAACTTTTACTTTGACATCTGGTTGGAAAATGGTTTGACAAAATTGCTAAATTTTTGTAAAAAATGAATAGGGAATATCAGTACAAGCTTGCTCAAGAGAGATTGCAAATATATTCCTTGTGCATTTAGCTGTCTAATATAGTGCAGCTCTAAATCATAGACATATAGAAAGCATGCAACGTTTAGAGTTTTTCTGTATAACCTACTTTTTATTTAGTATTTCAAATTTAGGTACAACTCAGTTTGAGATGCGACACTAATGAGGGCTGAAATGACAATGTTGGGTGAAAGAATCAGCAACGTTATAGAAACAGCAGCACATAAGTCTAAATCAAACTAATGGGGAGAAAGCTTTCCAGTCTAATTGTTTTCTTGTTTTTCAGTGGCCTTGTGAGATACCAATTACCAAAACAGTTTACTGATTTAGTAGCAACACTTTCTTAGAGTTCAGAATACTTACTGTACATACAATTCATAGTGTGCCTGACGACTCTGTACAAATAGAAGGAAACATGCACAACCAGCACAGGACCAGCAATGTGTGTAAAGGTTATTTTTCTGACTAATTACACTCATCGGAGGTGCAAATCCCACAATGGGACCCTGCTTTCTAGCACACAAATCTTGCTTTTAGAACATCAGCAGAAACTGCAAACTGCACAGGATGTACATAACCTATTTATTACTTACAAAAAGAAGTCAAAGGTGCTAGGCATCTAAACTGGAACAAGTGTAAAGGCAGAAAGTGATCATCCGGACATGTGCAATATTTTATGTATTGGATAACAATATAAAACTAGTTTCACACATGTGGCATAGATTTACACAGCCTGCCATTGTTCTCTGGATCCTGCATAGCCGGATAGTGCCACATGCTTGCCGGACACCGTTGACTATAATAGTAACCGTCGGGGATCCGGCTTTTTATCGGCATAAATGCTCGCAAGCTCGGACTGGCCCACAGGAGAACAGGTGAATCCCTCAGTGGACCCTTGAGCAAGGTGGGCCCTTAGCCCCCTAACCCCACTGCACATACATATAGATATGCACCATACAGCATTTCAACTAGCCTATCCACATATAAAAACTGGGTAGCTTATTTGGCAAACTATTGGCTGAGATGACTTCTAGATGCAGAGGCAGGACAGTCAATATCTTTCTCCAGAGAAGCACCTTCTCGAAGTCACTGCAGAGACCCCCATAATCTATCATCTTGTGGTGTCTTGCTGCTGTCTGCCACTGTGTGAGGAGGTAATATTTGCATGGAGATCAATTACATGGAGATCAAATGACCAAGGGAGGTGGGGAAACGAACAAAAGCGCCAATCCAAGCTATGAGTGGGTAAAGAATGTAGTATCTTGGTGGTATAGTAACACAATGTAAAGTTGAAAAAAATAAAATTATATATAAAAAAAAATAAAAAATAAAATACAAGGTATATTTAAAAAGTACAAAGTGGATTGAAACCGATGAACAGATGAAGTTCACTTCCTGCTAACGGTATCAGCAGGAGATTAAAAACAAATGGTTAAAAACAAGAAATATAAGATAAAATGGATGGGAAACATCCAGTGAGGGACTTACTTCACTGGGGGGTCGTCAACAGGATAAGCATAAAACACCTGTGACGGTTCCCCCCTGGTCAGGATCGTATGTAGAATCTTAGTGAATGATGGCAGCGAGGCAGAGCGCTTCTGATCAAATCACCTTTATTGAATGATATGTGGCTCAACGCGTTTCGGGGATCAAGGTATCCCCTTCATCAGGAGAATACCATCATTCACTAAGATTCTACATACGATCCTGGCCAGGGGGGAACCGTCACAGGTGTTTTATGCTTATCCTGTTGACGACCCCCCAGTGAAGTAAGTGCCTCACTGGATGTTTCCCATCCATTTTATCTTATATTTCTTGTTTTTAACCATTTGTTTTTAATCTCCTGCTGATACCGTTAGCAGGAAGTGAACTTCATCTGTTTATCCGTTTCAATCCACTTTGTACTTTTTAAATATACCTTGTGATTTTTATTTTTTTATATATAATTTGTTTAATTTTTTTTTCAACTTTACATTGTGTTACTATACCACCAAGATACTACATTCTTTACCCACTCATAGCTTGGATTGGCGCTTTTGTTCGTTTCCCCGCCTCCCTTAGTCATTTGATCTCCATGTAATTGACCTCCCCCCCCTGTGTATTTCATCTTTACATTGAGTGCCTTCATTGGACACTTCTTGAGCTGCCTTCCTTGCGTTACCCAGACCCACTTTTCCACCACTGTCGGCGCCTACTTTCAGACACTATGTGGATTTTTCCAGATCCTTGAGTGGTTGAATAAACTTCCTTTTTTCCTTTTTCTTCCTATTAACAATCCAGCTATGCCAGATTAAGAGAACTCCAGTAGGCTGTATTATAAAAATAAATAAAATAAAATATGAAATGACTGCAATTATTAAGCAAAATCTGCATTACACATAGAAAAACCTAATCAATTAAAATGTATAAATCTATTCCTCTAAGTCATTTTTTTTTTCTAACTAATGATATGCAAAGAAAGAAAACAAAATAAAAATAGCTGTTTGCAATCCCCCCTGATGTTTTGTGCAGCAATGTTTTCTGGCTTATTTCGTTGTGGCTCCAGAACAAGCCTTTGCTATTCCTTTGAAGACTGTCACGTGTCTAATCACCTAGTGAGCATGTTGATGTTGAAAGGATGATCTAAAGCTTCTGCCAAGCCTGGAAGGTGACAATATTAGCTAGAAGCTGCTCTGAAAATTTAGGGAATGAAGTAGAGGGCTGTTGGGGTATAAGTAATGAATAGGTCTTCATCTGTTTCTCATATTAGGAAATTAAAACAGCTTTTGTAATTTATAAGTTATAACAAGTTAAAAAACAAAGAGTCAAGATTGAGTCAAGTTGTACTATCCAGTTTTAATAAAATGCCTTTTAATATTATAAACTTAGCAAATACTTAAAGAGAACCTGTCACTTCTACTAACCACAGATGAGCACATTTCCTAAAATTCGTTTTGGGTCTGATTTGTCTGAATTGGCCAAGGAATAGAATTTGGGTGCAAAACCATTATAATTGAATAAAAAGTACTTTAAAGAGGTTTTACAGGCCTTCAATATTGCTGACCTATCCTCAGGATAGCACAAAACAAAAGGTGACGGCAGCATCTCCAGTGTATTCCTTTTATTGGACAAACCTTACAGAATACAGTTGTCTGGCTTTTACTGCACGTATTCTGTAAGGTTTGTCCAATAAAAGGAATACACTGGAGATGCTGCCGTCACCTTTTGTTTTGTGCTATTCGGTGGACCGTTGAGGATCTGTGGTCGTGGTTCGGCTGGTGCATTCTGGTGGGGTCGTAGAGGTCTGAGTGTGCTGCTCTACAATACTATTGGTACTATCATCAGGATAGGTCATCAATATCAGATTGGCAGGGGTCCTACAGCCGTATGAAGAGAAGACACGTGCCATGCATATGTGCCATCTCCTGTCTCTCGCGGCTGCTATGTCTATGGCAAGAAGGAAGAGAGACACGACGCGTGCCTTGGTAGTAGAATTTTTCAGCACCACTGCTTTCTTGAGCGAAAATTTTCTTTATTTTCAGTGACAAGGAGACAGCAATAAAACTTATTCACAGGTCCTGTTGCTAGTCATGAATAAGAACCCACCTGTTCGAAACGCGTAGATTGCCAACAGGGCCTGTGAATACGTTTTATTGCTGTCTCCTTGTCACTGAAAATAAAGAAAATTTTCGCTCAAGAAGGCAGTGGTGCTGAAAAATTCTTCCCTATTGCTACTACCAAAGCCTTACCATCACTTCCGTGCACCCGAGGTGGAACATCTACATCATCACAAAATAAGGGTGAGCTGGATATTGCCATTATGTACGATGCGTGCCTTCTCTCCATACAGCTGAATGGAGGGGGTGACGGGTGTCGGACCCCCACCAATCTGAGCTTTAGGACCTATCCTTAGGATAGGTCATCAATATTAAAAGCCTGGAAAACCCCTTTAATTACCTGGAAAAGCATTGCCTTCTCTCTCTCTCACTCTCACAAAATTCTCCCAAATCAAATCTCAAGAAATTCAGATTCAAAGGAATCCACATTTTTGGGAAAATTTGGATCGAATTTCGATTCACTTACCTCTACCCTTACATGTCCCTTAGTAAATACTTGCATTCTTGATAGAATAACAATTCTGGAGCATATTTTCTTAGAACTCTGTGATCTTTCCCTGTTCTTTTTCCTAGAAGCCCCCTACCTCCCCCCACAAATAGGTTTTACCAGTTGGGGTTGTATCTTATAGTGTCCATTTGAGGTTGACATAGTCAGACTGTGTAGGGAGACACCCCTTTGACAAGAGGAATGGTAAGTTCTCAAAAGTATGTGTGGGTGGTGCTTCACGGGTGCCTTTTCTCTACTAAGGGGTGCAAGGTGTCTTACCCCTTTATGGCACCTATCTGATGTTTAATAGCCCTCTTTACATGTGGGGAGCATTAACAATACTCAAGGGCTACAGATGCTGTCAGCTTAGTAGGCACTTTTTAATGAAGTACTGTATGTATTCTCTGGATTTACTCCTTGTGGTCCATACACAGAACATAGGCTCTTGTAACTGACTGCTGACAGCCTCTAAATGACGTCAGGGAATTGGCTCTCCCTACAACCCTGCAGGCATATTATGGAGATCAATGATCCATGAAAAGGGAGTGATTCTCTAATATTACATTAGAAGCTACTTATAATCATGTTTCCCCATATAATCATTACATTGGTTTCAAACATTTAACCATAATTGCTACTGCTACAAAAATACATTTCACATTATATTCTAAAAGACTTTTTTTTTGTGTGGATTTTATATCAAGCTCCTTGTTCTTCCTCTCAAATCTGTATGTAGGGATACAGATCCTATAATTGCAGTGACCCAGTGGTACTTTTTAACACCTGTGGGACAGAACTTGTGTCCCACAGGCTGTGTATATGGAGGAGAGAGGGATAATTAGCCAGCCTTAGAGACCATTGTAAGTCCCATCCTTTCTAGTTGGGAGTTGCTGGAACGTGTGTAGTCTGAGCTGCAGTGGGTAGTCTGTGTGGAGTAGCGGACAGAGAGAGTTGAGGGGCAGCATACAAAGATACATGTGTCCTGTGAGCCAGGAGTCTTTAACCCCTTAGTGACCAGCCTGTTTTGGGCCTTACAGACCAAGCATTTTTATTCCTTTCTTCATCGTCGTGTTCCAAGAGCTATAACTTTTTTATTTTTCCGTTTATATAGCTATATGAGGGCTTGTTTTTTGTGGGACAAGTTGTAGTTTTTAATGGCGAGATTTTGGGGTATACATAACTTTCTGATTAATTTTTATTAACTCTTTCTGGGAGGGAGTTGGGAAAAACAGCAATACTGCCACTGCATTTTTACGTTATAAATTTTACGGCGTTCATTTTTCGGAATAAATAACAAAATATCTTTATTCTATGGGAAAGTACGATTACAGTGATACCAAAAACATATCATTTTTTTTTTGTTTTACAACTTTTTTAAAGGGGGTTTTGCATTGCCGCTTCCCAAGACCCATAACTTTTTTCTTTTTCTTCCTATAGAGTTGTGTGAGGTCTTGATTTTTGCGGGATGGCATAATTTTTTTAATGGGATTTTTTTATTGAATAAATGTTATTATTTTTTTTTTACTTTTTTTTTACCACTTAATAGTCCCACAGGGGGACTATAACAGACAGCTTTTTGATTGATTTAAAAATGCAATGCACTATCCCTATAGTGCCTTGCATTTTAGTGGCAATGCTATTCTGACATTGACCAGAAGGCTGCTTTAGAGAGGCACAGCCTGCTGGAAACTAATCAAGGCAGGCTTGGTGCCTTCATAGACCCCAAACAGCCTTCACACACATCAGCACCCCGCAATCGCATTTGCTGATGGGAGATGGATGGAGTCCGCTACCTCTGTCAGCACTTTTCATGCGGCGAGCGCCATTGCCCGCTGCATGTAAAGTGTTAAAAAGCCTGGATCGGCACTCTTGCCTGTCCAGGCTGTTAGAAGAGGGCCACGGCTCTCATGTGAGAGCCAGGTCCCCGCTTCCCGCTGCACGGGAAACCCGTGCAGTGCTTAGACTGGGCCGCCGTAAAAAAAAAGCGGCGGCCCAGCCTAAGGCCCCTTAGTGACCACAGTAAAAAGGTGTATGGGTGGTCACTAAGGGGCCTAAGAGAAAAAAGTTTTGTACCTAACAGAAGATTTAACAGCCATTACAAGGAAGAGTGCTGGGAATACAAGTCAGTGAGGGTAACTCATGTTGGCTGTGGACTTCACTGGTTCATTTGGTTGGGGTTTGAAGCTTCGGGTCCCCTACTATACTAAAGAGACAGATTGGCCATCTGTTAAAGGGCTACACCCTGTAGCTGGGTAGTGTAGAAATACAGACTGAACAAGATGATATATAGAGAGTGATAGAAATTACACCCTTGGCTGAACTGAAAAGATTGCACTGTTTAACTGGAAAATAATTCAGAGAAAACCACCATACTGCTTATCCCTCCTAATATGCAGCTTTGGGAAAAACTAATTCATGCAACATGTAAAAGCTATGCCTATACTTGCAAGTATGTGTAACTGTCAACATTTCTAGTAAAACTGTTCATTTGTTACATCCATAGTCGGCTTCCCCATAGTATTGCACCATCACCTGCACTGCCACCGCATTATAACATCCTCCACCGCAAGTGACTCCCGCCTTGCACCCCAAAACCCATAAATAGTGTTGAGCGCAAATATTCGAATTACAAATATTTATTGCGTATATGGCAACTTTGAGAATTCGAGAATATTTCGAATATTGTGCTATATATTCATTTTTCAAATATTCGTCTTTTTTTTTTACTCAAAAAATCGGCAAGGCAATGATCGCGTAATTTGCGAATATTACGCGATCAATACTGGTGTGGGTCAAAAACGAATATATAGCACTATATTGAATATAGTGCTATATATTAGTTTTTTATAATATTTGTCATTTTTTTCCATCTGAAGTTATGATTCCTCCCTGCTTAAGTTGCTTGTCAAGCAACTTAAGCAGGGAGGAATCATGACTTCAGATGGAAAAAAATGATGAATATTCAAAAAAAAAACTAATATATAGCACTATATCGAGTATAGTGCTATATATTTGTTTTTTAGAATATTCGTCACATCTGAAGTCATGATTCCTCCCTGCTTAAGTTGCTTGACAAGTAACTTAAGCAGGGAGGAATCATAACTTCAGATGGAAAAAAATTACGAATATTCAAAAAAACTAATATATAGCACTATATTCAATATAGTGCTATATATTCGTTTTTGACCCACACCTGTATCGATTGCGCAATATTCGCATATTACGCGATCATTACCTTGCCAATTTTTCAAGTAAAAATGTAGAATATAAGAATACTCGAATTCACATATATCCGACGAATATTGTACAAAATATTCGCAAAATATTGTGAATTCGAATATGACCCCTGCTGCTCATCACTACCCATCAACACCAAGGGCACCCCTATGGTTACGAGGCAGTAGACCTCAAACGAGGGTGTGCCCTGAGGGGAAAAAAGGGTGAGCACCAGAGTGAGGACCGTCACAGTGAGTACTTCTAGTGCTATCATTGCCACTACCACCAGCCTTGTCCTCTTACTCTCCCCACTGGGCATGCTCAGCTATTTTCCAAAGTCCCATTGAAATGAATGGGAAGCGCACAGTGCAAGCGAGGCCACAGCTCCATTCACTTCTATGGGACTAACGGAAATAGCTGAGCCAGACCTCAACTGTTTTTGGTGTTCCCATAGGAATAAATAGAGGGCAGCGGTGCATGTGGGGTGTGCCCTCCAACACTTTGTGGGCTCTGTTCTAAGTTCTATAGGGACCTGTACCTATCAGACATTGGGGGCATATCCTATCAATATGCCCCCAATGTCTAATATGGAAATACCCTTTTAAGTCTAACACTTCTGTGGCACCTGTTTACTGGAGTAAGATTGCAACAATTTTTGTATTAAGCCCAAAAATAGCAAAACTCTATTTTCAAACTTTTTGAGGCTAGAATTCCAGCATTCAAGGTTTGATAAATTCTTCCAAACTCTTCTATTCATTTACCAGCTTAAAACAAAATAGCAATACACATTTTTAATATAATATATCCAAACACATTTGACCTCTTTGTGAAATACATTTTGTGCTTGGTAACATAGTATTGCTCCTTAGTGTGAATTACATAGTATTCTTTAATCATCCAATTTATATAATTACCCAGGGATTATAGTATTTTCAATTATGGGATTTCCTTTTCAAGTATTTAATTTGCGATCATCTATATGTACTCCTTCATACTGGAACACTGGGATATAAAGTACAACCATAAAGTACCCTCCGACGTTTAATAGAATTCGGCTTCTTTTTATATATGAATCATATAGTTATAATTTATAATACTGTAGATCCTGCACTAAACTGTCCCTAAGAGCAGATCCACAAATGGCATGACCTGTATGTGTTAGTATAACGCAGTTCTGTCTGTATATGTGGAATTATGTACCTGAAACCTGAATCTACTTATTTAGATCAAGCTTATCAAACCGTACATTTCTAAGTGTGACTAGTGTACCCTATATAGAAAATGGAAACACTTTATCAGAAGCATTCACTAAACAGCAAACAATGGCTGGTGACTCTGTGAAGAGGAAACTTGGCATGATTGTCCCTGTCAGCAGCTTGGGATCTTGAACAGTATTACTTCAAAGGGCAACACAATAGATTGAAAGTGTTGACTTTGATATGCAATAGAAATAACTGTAGCAGGAGATGATACCAGAACATGGGCCATTAAACAAAGAGAGCTAGGCAGGACCATAGAAGTGCATCAACCCAGCATCAGGACTGGTATTATCTGCTGTTCCTTTGTGCAAGAAGGGACAGGTTGGACTCTGCCAAGCCCTACAAAATTATCTCTATTGGGCTACTGATCTTTATAACAGACTCCATGAGAGTGGTATGAGGGCCTGATGTCCTGTAGTAGGACCTCTCACAGCCTAACACTGTGCAACCCGATTGACATTCACCAAAAAACACCAGAGTTCTCTGTTCTGCCTTTGGCGCCCCCTGTTCTCTTCACAGATGAGAGCAGGTTAACACTGAGCATATGTGACAGACATAAAAGTCTGGAGGCACCATGGTGTACAATATGCTGCCTGTAGGCGAAAAGAAGTGCAGACCCCCAGCTTCCATACAGTGACAGCCTTTATTCTATTCTTTATAGTACAGTAAAAACCGACAGAGTATTCACATCTATGCGTTTCGGATTGATTATTCCTGATCCTTCCTCATGACACCATGCTGCCTGTAACATCGTTAAGCATGGCTGGTTTGGCATTGGTCAGTCATGGTCTAAGGAGGCATATCCTTGGAAGGTCACACAAACCTCCACAAATTAACCAAAAGTACCCTGACTGCTCTTAGGTCCTGGAATAAAATACTCAGAGCAATTGTCAGAACATACACTGGTAGAGTGGGACCTGGGTTCCTCCTGGTGCAGGACAATTCCCAGCCTATTTTATAGCAGAATAAAAAGAAGCATTTTGGGCTGTCTTACATTCAAGTTACCTAAATGCGGAAACTATCCATTAATATATCAGGAAAATGACGTCACAAGTACCTGAGGTTTCATCCACTCTTTCATCTACCACATGGTCCTTCTGATGAACCCATTCACTGTTGCACTTGAAGTAGATTTGCGTGGCTGGGCTCGCCTTGCAGTACAAGTTTACTGGTTTATTTTTCACAATGTAAGCTTCTTCCGGTTCAATGAGAAAATGAGGCAATGGTTCCGGTGGATCGGATGGGAACGTCTCTGGTAGTTCATGAAAGAAGTCATCATCTGTAGGAAAATAAATATATTGTATCATTACTTTATGTATGAATACATGAAGCTTTTCTCCTTTAGATCTCACATTTTTATGTGAAAATAATATAAAAAAAGCAAAATCCCATTACATTGGTAGCCCTCGGCTTTCAGACACTGGGAAAGACTGTTGCTTTGAATTGTAGAATCTAAATACAGTATTTTGCTAAAGTTTTAGGCAGGTGTTGAAAAAATGCTGCAAAGTAAGAATGCTTTCAAAAATAAAAGTGTTAATAGTTTAAATTTAAATGTATTCTGCAGCAGGACAACAACCTCAAACATACAGTCAATGTCATTAAGAACTATCTTCAGTGTAAAGAAGAACAAGGAGTCCTTGTAGTGATGATAAGGCTCCAACAGAGCCCTGATCTCAACATCATTGAGTCTCTCTGGGATTACATGAAGAGACAGAAGGATTTGAGCAAGCCTACATCCACAGAAGATCTATGGTTAGCTATCCACGATTTCTTGAACAGCCTCCCTACCAAGTTCCTTCAAAAACTGTGTGCAAGTCTACCTAGAAGAATTGATGCGATTATGAAGGCAAAGGGTGGTCAGACAAAATATTGATTTAGATTTCTCTTTTGTTATATACATATATACTTTGGACAAAACTTAGCTATCCATGATTGTGTATGCCTTATAAGTGACAAATGTGTAGGTTTAGCTTCTAGAATGTATAGTTAAGGTGCATTTACACCCGCTGTCCGGGCAGGAAATCATTGGATTGGAACCTTCTAGATAAATGCCTGTTCGTCAATGGAAAAGAGGGCTGCATTTACACACTGCAACCACCTCCACTGTATGGGGACCAGCGATGGCTACTGCAATCGCTTGCCTTAATACAGATTCATTGTTTCGGGGATGCAGATCCTTGTTTACACAGCTGATCTGCTGCCCAGAAATGATTTAGGAGTCCACATAAACAATGAATACACCCGATCAGTGGCACCTTTACATGGGCCGATTATTGGAAACGAGCATTCATACTAACATTTGGTCACGATAATTGACCGAACAATTGCCCCTGTGTAAACTGGGCATTAGACAACACATATCAGCCTAATGTGCTAAATGACTTTTCACTTTTGAATGAGCTCTTAGAGCCTGTTCACATTTACTTCAGACCTATGCTCTGTGTATGCAGCTAGTCTGTTAGCCATAGGCTGAAATTGGACCGGAATATACAAAAATTGTCATTCAGGCATTCACCGGACTGCTATGTGACAGCATGATTTTGTTTTTGTGGTGTAAAATCACTTAGAAGGCTATCATATTCCATAAAAATATATACCAAAAATATATCGCACGGTATACTTTTTTTTTTTTTCAGTGGAAGCCTATATTCCACTATATGCCACTATATGCCCATACACTAGCATACACCACAGCTTTCTGTCGGATGCATACATTGGATTGGAAACTCCTCCTGATTTAAATTCTGATGGAATACAGATGTGAACAGAGCCTTATTTTAATATTGTCGCCTATGTCGGGGCATTGACTCTTTGCATTACGTACCCGTTGGATTCCTGTCATGTTCAAATGTTTTCCTTTAAAACTGTTAGAAAAAATGATTCAATCAAGCAGTCTTGAAAGGTAAAAGGCTTAGTAAATCATTAGAAGTAATGGGATACTTCTCTGGGGAGAGTGAGAATATATTACTAATAATTACATTTATGGATTTTCTTTTCTGACCTGGCTGCATCCACCACTTAGTAGGTAACACATTCCCAGATGCAAAACTGGCAATAGATATGTCATAATATATTCTATATTCATTTTGCACTGCCTTTCATCTAATTATCGTATTTCTCTCATTTGTGAAAGATATTAATAGTTAGAATTTAATTAGACTGACGACTGGCCAGTATTAATATTATCTATCCAACTGTATCCATACACTTGGGCACCATAAGTAGTCTAGCCTAACCAGTACAAAATAAAAATAAGGCCCACCACTGCGAGGCACGAGCTACTGCAGTTTATTATCCCTTTGTCCATAGACAATGTTGGTTCCTAACATACAAAGCTCAGTTTAATCATTTTACCAGATCTTCCAGTGTTATTTATGTGGCTGAAAACTATGAAATCACAACACAATTTAAGGGGAACAGTCAAAGAGCTTGGAGGAAGAACTTAGAGCTCAATGTGCATTTAGTACAAGCATGATATACTGCCATGGAGAGCCAGAAAAACTGAGAAAAGCTATTGTATATAGGCTTGGACTGGCCCACAGAGGTACAGGTGAATCCCCCTGAGCAAGGTGGGCCCCTAGTCTCCCACCTCCTGCACAAGTGGCACATAACACAGTAGACTTACACACTACATACATATATTCAATGTACAGCACCTCAACCAGCCTATGTTCATATGAAAAATGTGACAGATTATTAAAGAAACTCCCCAGTTTATTATTATAGACATGATCAGATAGCTTCTAGGTATAGAGGAAAGCTAGTCAGTATCCTCTTTTACCCAGGATCTACCTTCTCAAAGTTGCTGCAGGGACCCCCATATTCAATAATCTGGTAGCATCTTGCTGCTGTGTGAGCAGGTAGTTTTTTGAATGTATCCGTACGGTGGGCCCCCAGAATACATTTTACTGGTGGGCCCTACACACCCCAGTCTAAAACTGGCTTTATATTTGGCTGCCAGTCCACTATAGAGTGCAAGGCCACCCAAAAAATAAACATTTCCTTATGACTTGGCACCTTCCATCTCTTTGTATAAGTTACCTCTACTTCCATGGGCTGGGACTAGGGTTTGGTGGACAAGGTGGTATACAAGTGAGTCTTACCGAAATACTTAATTATCTTCCCCACTAAGTGCTAACAATTCCAACTGTACTCATTTCCACAGCTCATGGGCTGTCTCTGTAACCTTTTTTACTATTCACTGCAACTTTACCACTACTTCCACTAAAGCATACAATTTGCCCCACTACATATTTATTATGTGCCCTCATGTGGGTGGTGGCCCTGGCCATTTACTGTACCTGTATGTGGTTCTGAATTTCTGATGGCATGCATATATCACAGTGATTCGGAACTTGTTACCATATCCCATAAAAGCAATTTCCACACTTGAGGAACCCTTATTGCCAATCCAGAAACTTGGTGTTGGGGCAGGTAAAGCATTCTACATTTTTTGTCCAGTACTATAATTTGGTTTAGATTAGTGATGATCGAGCATGCTCGAGTCTCCTCCCCGCACGTTTGTTGGCTGCTACGCAGCCAATAATCATGCAGGTAAGTACTTCCACTCAATGTAATGCAGTAGCCATGTTGGTTACTGGCATTACAGTAATTAGCTGGCTGGAACGCGTCATCGGGTACTATAAAGCACCCGATGACACATGGTTCGGCCAGTCTTAGTCAGGAAGAGCTGTGCTGTAGAAGGGACAGATAGTGTAGGGAATTTAGTTTACAGTTATATTACTTGCGCTACATCTCCTGTATAACGTTTACGCATCCTAAATATCAGTGACATTCAGTAAATTTTTTTAGCTACTGGTGGCAGCGACATTACCTGCGCTACATCTCCTGTATAACGTTTGCACATCATAAATATCAGTGATATTCCCTGTAATTTTTTATTAGCAGCTGGTGGCAGCGACATTACCTGCACTACATCTCCTGTATAACGTTTGCACATCATAAATATCAGTGACATTCAGTCTAATTTTTTCGCTGCTGGTGGCAGCGACATTACTTGTGCTACATCGCCTGTATAACGTTTGCACATTCTAAATATCAGTAACAGTTTAATTTATTTGCGCATACACTTACAAAATCTGTGCTACTGTACATGTGACATTCTTGCAAGCATATATACCATTTAATATGCGGAAGGCAAGCAGTAAGGGACGGGAAAGTGTGGCTGTACTGCAGATGGTGCATGCAGAGGCCGTAGCCCTGGGCGCGGTGAAACTGTATCTGCTGCCAGAGCACAAGAAACACACTCATCCATGATACCTAGCTTTATGTCCCAGTTTGCAGGGCAGTGGGCGCAGGACACCACTCTGGACGTCACACGAGTGCGACCAGGTGGTCGGTTGGATTGCAGCAGATAATGCTTCCAGTCGGTTAAACACCACCCTGTCTTCCACAAAGTCCTGTCTCAGTAGCCAAGAGTCTGGTCAACAGAATCCTCATCCTGATACTCCTTCCTCCCACCATAAAGAGTCTTGGCAAACAAGTGTTCCCACACTCAGCAATTCCGAGGAGCTCTTTTCATCGCCATTCTTTGATTTGGGCCTATCGTCAAGCCAGCTTAAAGAGGGACATGAGGAGATCGTATGCACTGATGCCCAAACTCTTGAGCATCCATAGTCACAAGAAGATGACGGTGGGGAAAGGCAATTAGTGTTTCACAAGGTGGATGATAATGATGAAACACAGTTGCCAATAAGTGAGGTTATTGTTAGGTCAACAAGTCAGGAGGATGACCAGAGTGAGGAAGTGGAAGAGGAGGTGGTGGACGATGAAATCACTGACCCAACCTGTTAAGGTGGCCAGCCGAGCGAGGACAGCAGTACAGAGGGGGAGGGATCCGCAGAACCACAACAGGCTGGAAGAGGCAGTGGGGTGGAAAATGGGATAAGGCGGGCCACACCAAACAAGCCCGCAACTGTTCCCCGGAGAACCCCCTTGCGGCAATCTCCCTTGCCAAGTGCTAGTTGTTCCGCAGTCTGGCGCTTTTTTGAGGAAAGTGCGGACGATAAAAGAATTGTCATTTGCAACCTGTGCCATACCAAAATGAGCAGGGGAGTGAACACTAGCAACCTCGGCCACCACCAGCATGATCCGCCACATGGCATCAAAGCACCCTAATAGGTGGGCCGAATGCCTGGGTCCACAATCAGTGTCTGCGGGTCACACCACTGCCTCCTCTTCCCCTGTGTTACGTGCTGGCCAGTCCCCTGTCCAAGACGCAGGCCCGGATGCCTCCCGCTCTGCACCTGGACCTTCGCAAGCACCATCAGCTAACACATCCACTTCTGTGTCCCAGCGCAGCATAAAGATGTCCATACCCCAAGCCTTTGAACAAAAGCGCAAATACCCAGCCACCCACCCACAAGCACTAAATGCGCACCTTTCCAAATTGCTGGCCCTGGAAATGTTGCCATTTAGGCTTGTGGACACTGAGGTTTTCGGCAGCCTGATGGTGGCGGCAGTACCTTGATACTCAGTCCCCAGCCGCCACTATTTTTTCCGGTGTGCCGTCCCCGCCTTACACCAGCATGTGTCCCGTAACATCACCCGTGCCCCGACCAACGCAGTTATTGGGAAGGTCCACTTAACGACTGACACATGGACAAGTGCTTGTGGCCAGGGACGCTACATTTCCCTGATGGCACACTGGGTGAATGTTGTTGAGGCAGGGAGCGAGTCGTACCCTGGGATGACACAGGTGCTACCGACGCCAAGGATTGCAGGCCCTACTTCAAGCAGGATTTCCGCCACTACCTACATTAGTGGCTGCAACCCCCCCTTCTCCTCCTCCACTTCCACCTCTAAATTATCATCTTGCAGCACCAGTCAGCCATCAGTCAGTAGCTGGAAGCAGTGTAGCACTGCAGTGGGCAAGCGGCAACAGACTGTGCTTGAACTGATATGTTTAGGTGACAAACAACACACCGCCGAAGAGCTGTGGCAGGGTATAAGGGACCAGACTGAGCTGTTGCTCTCGCCACTCAACCTACCACCAGGCATGGTTGTGTCTGATAATGGCCGTAACTTGGTGGCGACTTTGGAGCTCGGCAAGCTCACACGCATATCATGTCTAGCCCACATGTTCAACTTATTGGTTCAATAGTTTCTCTAAACCTACTCTAATTTTCCCTATCTACTGGTGAAGGTGCGCCGCGTGTGTGCTCATTTCCGAAAGTCATCTACAGCTGGCAATGTGACAAGTGGGCATGGATGTATGACCTCTGTGAGGTTTTATGCAACTTTGAGGAATCAACACAGATGGTGAGCGGCGATAACACTATTATCAGCGTAACCATCCTACTTCTGTGTCTACTGAAATGCTCTCTGCTCAGGACGCTTTGCATCTGGAAGTGGTGGAAATGGGGGAAGACAGTACACAGGGTGATAGCCAGACCACCCTCCGTTCGTCTTCTCAGCGTGAATTGGTTTATGATGAGGAGGAGCAGGAGACGGTTGCCTCCGCTACAGAGGGTAGTACCCACAGCAGGTTTATTCCATCTGTTCAGTGTGGATGGGCCGAAGAGGAGGAAGAGGATGAGGAGATTGAGAGTCATCCTCCTGATGAGGACAGCGAAGTCTTTCCTGCAACCCTCGCGTTATACGCATTTTGGCCAACACCGATTACTGGTTGTTCACCCTTCTCAACCTCCGCTACAAAGAGAATTTCTCATTCCTGTGGTGGAGAGGACTAGAAAAATTGTGCAATACCAGAAGGTCCTTGTGGAAAAATTGCTTCAAAAATTCCTAGCTGAAAACTCTGGCAGCAGAGTACGTAGTTCCTTGGGACACCGAGGAGGAGAGACGAGGGGAACACACAGAAGTTCCAACAGAGGCAAGGCAACACTCTCCAAGGCCTTGGACAGTTTCATGACACCCCGTCTGCACCCTCACCCTAAAGCGTGGCCTAGTGTCACAAGGAAAGAAAAGTTTTGAAAGTTGGTGAAGGAGTACGTAGCAGACCGTGTAAGCGTCCTTAATGATCCCTCTGTGCCTTACAACTATTGGGTGTCCAAGCTGGACATGTGGCACGAACTGGCGCTCTACACCTTGGAGGTGCTGGCCTGCCCTGCCGCCAGCGTTTTATCTGAGCGGTTATTTAGTGCTGCTGGGGGCATAATAACTGATAAGCGCATCCGACTGTCAACTGAAAATACCGACAGGTTGACTCTTATCAAAATGAATAAGGCCTGGATTGCCCCTGAATTCTTTACTCCACCAAAGGAAAGCGGCTGAACATAAATACACTTTAAATGTAGCTTTTATGGTGTATTGAATACACTGTATTCCCATGCACCCCTTCCACCACAAAAAGGTATATGGTTCAATATTCCTTTTCTCGTCCTCCTCCTCCATCATATCAACATGCTTATTAGGCGGTCCTCGCTCCTAATGTTTTAGAGGGTCAGCTCAGCAGCAGGCCCTCAACTTTAATGTTTTCGATTGTCAGCTCAGCAGCAGGCCCACAACCATATTTTTTTTGATGGTCAGCTCAGCAGCAGGCACTCACCCCTAATGTTTTAGAGTCAGCTCAGCAGCAGGCACTTGCCCATAATGTTTTAGATTGTCAGATCAGCAGCAGGCACTAGCCACTAATGTTTTAGAGAGTCAGTTTAGCAGCAGACCTTAACCCCTAATGTTTTAGATGATCAGCTCAGCAGCAGACCCTCACCCCTAATGTTTTAGATGGTCAGCTCAGCAGCAGGCCCTCACCCATAATGTTTTAGATGGTCAACTCGGCAGCAGGCCCTCGCCCCTAATGTTTTAAACGGTCAACTCTGCAGCAGACCCTCACTCCTATTTTTTTGGATGGTCAGATCAGCAACAGGCCCTTGCCACTAATGTTTTAGATGGTCAGATCAGCAGCGGGCCCTCGCCCCTAATGTTTTAGATGGTCAGAACAGCAGCAGGCACTCGCCCCTAATGTTTTAGAGTGCCACCAGCAGGCCCTTGCTCCTAATGTTTTTAAGGGGCACCAGCCGGCCATCAATCATAATTTTTCACGGGTGTGTATGATGCCCTCCTTTATGTGTAATAAAGGGTGTATTGGAGTGCCGGTTCCTTGTAATTTTTGGCAGCCATTTCACTTAGTGCATAGGCTTTATGAGTGTAGGAGTCCCACTACCTGAATAATTGTACCACAATGTGTATGAGGCCCTCCTTTATGTGATATACAGGTTGCATCGGAGTGCCTCTTCCTTGTAATTTTTGGCAGCACTTGCACTTTATATACAAGTAAATATATAGGAAAGAATGTTTCCTAACAATTTTTCCGCTAAAATTGATTTTATCTTCGGTTTTGTGTGTATTATTGTCAGTCTGTAAAATTGGCATACTATTTAGACAACATCATTCCCAGCAGCAACCTGGGAGTCCAAGATGCATCCAGACATCCTCCCCATGCTGTTCCCGAACTATTTCAGTACTGCTTCCATCAATTTCTGACCTTTTTATGTGAACCAGACAACCTCCCCTCTTCAGAGCAGGGGGTGCCTGGTTTAATGCTCGGGTTCTCCCATTGACTTCCATTGTGCTCGGGTGCTCGGTAGAGCACCTGAGCATCCCAAAGCGTTCTACTCGAGCACCCGAGCACTTTGGTGCTCGATCAACACTAGTTTAGATATATCTTTGCAAGGCTTCTTTGAACAAGCTAAAATCAGTTTGCCTTTCCTTTTGTAAAAATGACAGGTTTTGTCATTGCTGTGTTTTGGTAAACCCCTGACCATGGCTCAAAAAACCTTAGTGTTCCTGAGAAAACTGGTTGGGAAACACTTCAAAAGCAGACGTCTCTGATTTGTCCTTTCTTTGGCCATCTACTGTATGTAATTGGTTGACTGTAGTGTTAAAGCAAATGGTATCACTTCAAAAGCAGAAATTCTTTTATAATGAAGCTAATCCATAAATCTGTAACAAGAAGACAAGATTCAGATCTGCTTCAGCTATTTCAGCGTTGAAGAAAAATCAATGGTCGTACACCAAATACTAACCTACTGTAACTGGACTGTATGCAACCGTAATATAATAAATCCAGCCATGGACAATACATACAGTACAGACCAAAAGTTTGGACACACCTTCTCATTCAAAGAGTTTTCTTTATTTTCATGACTATGAAGGCATCAAAACTATGAATTAACACATGTGGAATTATATACATAACAAACTTGTGTGAAACAACTGAAAATATATCATATTCTAGGTTCTTCAAAGTAGCCACCTTTTGCTTTGATTACTGCTTTGCACACTCTTGGCATTCTCTTGATGAGCTTCAAGAGGTAGTCCCCTGAAATGGTCTTCCAACAGTCTTGAAGGAGTTCCCAGAGATGCTTAGCACTTGTTGCCCCTTTTGCCTTCACTCTGCGGTCCAGCTCACCCCAAACCATCTCGATTGGGTTCAGGTCCGGTGACTGTGGAGGCCAGGTCATCTGGCGCAGCACTCCATCACTCTCCTTCATGGTCAAATAGCCCTTACTTTCAAAGTTTGCCCAATTTTACGGCTGAATGACTGACCTTCATTTCTTAAAGTAATGATGGCCACTCGTTTTTCTTTACTTAGCTGCTTTTTTCTTGCCATAATACAAATTCTAACAGTCTATTCAGTAGGACTATCAGCTGTGTATCCACCTGACTTCTCCTCAACACAACTGATGGTCCCAACCCCATTTATAAGGCAAGAAATCCCACTTATTAAACCTGACAGGGCACACCTGTGAAGTAAAAACCATTTCAGGGGACTACCTCTTGAAGCTCATCAAGAGAATGCCAAGAGTGTGCAAAGCAGTAATCAAAGCAAAAGGTGACTACTTTGAAGAACCTAGAATATGACATATTTTCAGTGGTTTCACACTTGTTTGTTATGTATATAATTCCACATGTGTTAATTCATAGTTTTGATGCCTTCAGTGTGAATCTACAATTTGCATAGTCATGAAAATAAAGAAAACTCTTTGAATGAGAAGGTGTGTCCAAACTTTTGGTCTGTACTGTATACCGTTATAATCATTCCAATCCATCGTGGGACATGTATAAAACATATTTATATCCCTGCCTTACATAAAAGTTTTTCTCAGGCTTTCCTTTATAATAATTCACTGTTACCTTTCCTATCATTCCAAATATACCCCAAAATAAATATACCCTATCTTCTCTTTTAAATGACAAGAGTGACTGTCAGTTTTGAAGTGTAAAATACAGTGTCCATTAAACATGCATCAAGTATAAAGGAAATTTACTCAAAATGGATTTCAGCCTGCGATGGTTCAGCTTCAGCTTGAAGCAAACCTAATTTTATATGCTTTGCCTGCTTGCTTATCACTCTGGAAGATTAAGATGCATTGCGCATTGTGCAGTTTGGTTTACTGGGAGGTACATGTATAGTTTGGATCATATTCAGGAGTGCAGGCACTCTGAGCATTACCTTGTGAAATTAATATTAGCAGGTTGGCGGTGCTGTTAGAGCAACCAATCACCTTTGATCGCTGAGCTTATTGACTTCCAAGTCAATGTTGTATGAGGTCTGAGTGTAGAATCACTATGTGGAAAGCATTATAGAGAATTTTCCTTTTAACAATTATCAATATCCAAAATGGTTGAGAAATAAGTCAAATACGAACATGACGATGTAAAGATGTCATGATCCTTTTGAGGCTTGTCAAAACATTCACAGCTCATTTACTTGGAGATCTAACCATTGAGAGGGCAACAAAGAAATATAAATCGATAAAATGAAGGCGCATTATATATGGAGTGATGGCAAACAATTTCACGTGTCCTACAATTGCAGTTTTTAGATATAATACCCATTAGATCACATAAATTTGTCCTATGTGGCAGGGACTTGTACCTTTGAAGGAGCCTTGCAATGTATCTCGCCAGGCTTGGACTGGCCCACAGGGGAACAGCTGAATCCCCTGGTGGGCTCATGAGTAAGGTGGGCCCCTAGTCCCCCAATCCCCTGCACAAGTGGCACACTAGACTAACAAAAATATTGGCAGGCTAAGATGCTATATATTATTAGAACCAACACATACCTCAGATATAACAACAACAAGTTGTAGAGGGGCCTAGACATATATAGTACAACTCCTACGCCCCTAATAACCCCTTGTAGTGGAGACCACACTGGAGCAACTCAGGTTGTCAGTCCAAAAGCATAATGGTAATAATATACACAGATAATGCATGTGCATGTAGCCCAAGTAAAACACAGTAAGAACATGATGAAACAATTGAAAATATAAGAGCGAAGATGTGCTGCATACATACGATGTGTAAGGGCCAAATAACCCCAGAACAAGGTCCGGTCACCAATGTCACAATATAGCGTGATGGTGGGTATGCACCCCAAAGTATGTATGCCAGAGCTACATAACACTAAAACATGTAGCTGGAAATAACAGAGATCAATGCTTTTGGGCTGACAACCTGAGTTTCTCCAGTGTGGTCTCCACTACCAGGGGTTTGGGGTGAGGGGGTCTTATGGCCACCTTCTCCCTTATGTTTTCACCTTGTCTAATACTTCTAATATTAATAAAGATTTTCGCTTTACAATATATGCGAGTACCTTTTCATTATTATTAGGGGCTATTTGCTCAGTTGGTGTAGGAGTTGTAAGATGCTATATAGTACATTGCTTATGTCCATATGATAGACTGTATAATGTGGGCAAATACAGTATGCATGTAGCTTTACAATGGGCCTTCAGAGTGAATTTTACTGGTTGGCCCTCAGCACTCCAGTATCTCACTATATTTACACTCATTGTCAAAATGATGATGCCCACCCACACACAGCAAGGTTTTCCCAGGAATGTCTCTGCCAGATTATAACTCTTCCTTGGCCTGCCCGGTCGCCAGATTTATTGCCAATCTTGCACTTATGGGACCAGCTGGGATTCCAGCTTCAGCAACAGGGTACTATATGCAAACTATATGTCTCCATGCCCAACTGTATCTCATCTTGTATCCAGGCAGGAAGTGGCCCAACAGGGCACTAGAGCCTCCTTTCAAAAACTTTCATTGAATTCCAAAATCTCTTCTTAGTGCACTATTTTTTGTTAGTGAGTGTACATACAGTAAGATATAATGTCAATAGGATACCATTTAAAAGAAACAGGAATCGTGTATGCTACTCAATACCTTTTTACCTTTTTTGTAGTATATCAAATCAATGTAGACTTGTCCAACAGTGACCAACATCATCTTAAAGTAATGCTACGGACTTGCTTAGTGAGTAAGTTGGGAGCATCTCTCAGCACACAATCTAAGCTTATTAGCATGATCTGAACAGAGCCTTATTGTTAACAGGAAGGTGTAAATTGCTTTTGATAACCTAGTGGCGTATGTTAAGAGCTTTACATATGTAAGCCCCTTTACACTGCTCAATTGAGCAGACCATTGTTGAGAAAGAGGCATTCCTTCCAGGCAATCACCTGCTTGTCACTGAAGGAGACCTCCACATAATGCCATTGCTTGTCCCCAGCAAATGAAGATTTAGGGAGTCTGCAGGAATGAACTTACTACCCGATGAACGAGCATTTCACTTGTGCATCGGGTAATCAGGAGAACCTTTACACTGGCATTCCGGCAAACGCTTTTTACCGATGATCTGCCCAATGCTTGAGCAGTATATAGGGGCCTTCAAAAATCTGTCAGATTTACTATAAAGGCTACATTCAGACAACCATAAGTGTTTTGCGGTCCACAAATTGTGGATCCCCAAAACACGGATACTGGCCGTGCGTTACTGCATTTCGCGGAACGGACAGGGTCAGCCGTATATAGAAATGCCTATTCTTGTCTATTCTTGATTACAGACAAGAAGAGGACATGCTCTATATTTTTTGAGGGGCCGTGGAACGGAATTACGGATGCGGACAGCACACAGTATGTTCAACTTTGAGAATTTTATTTAAAATATTTTTATATTTCAGACATTTTTGGATGTGGTGAAACAATGATATTTATGTAATTTTTTTTTAACCTTTGATTTACTGTCATTTGTTTGTCCCCTTAGGGGGGATTAACGTGCAATATTCTGATTTACCTTTACTATTCTGATACACTTTTACTGTAATTCTATGTGTAATGAGTTCAAGGTTTTTCTATCATTGTTGTTTTTTTCTCAGTATCACAGACCCCGATTTTGTTCTAATAAGACAACATGTATCATGAGGTCAAATGTCACCACAGAATTTTCTTGCTTTAGCTGGAAGTGTCTCAAGTTCTATATGTCCTCTCGAACTGTGGCAATAAGCGGATTTATTTGACGCATCCATATAGCAGCTCCATTAGCAGCCATAACACATGACGCTGGGTCAGAGAACTGTCAATTCTCCAAGGAGAAGGGTTTCCATTTCACTACAGTCTTTGATACTTTCCCTCTCCATGACACGTTAACCCTGAAGCTGTTCTGACCACCTTACATCTTAATATCTAATTAAAGTAGGACATGGAATGGGAGCAAACTGGAGTCTGTTCAATATAGGGTACCCCCGAGCCAGTAATAAACCTTTCATCATACATTACAAATGCAGCAATTCATTCACGGTGTCAGCGTCCATCCTATTCTATATGAAGACATAAATATCGACTTGGCTTTTGATTAACCCAAGCTACGAAATAAAGTATCTCCCTTTGAAAACCAGAAAAGAACGTTTGTACTGGGAAAGTAACTGAATGTCTGCAGTGTTCTCCCACAGTCTGTCCGGGATATACTGATGTTGTTTTATTCCCCCTGTACAGTAGACAGCTTGTGTATTAAGGCGCGTACACAACTTACGCAGTTCAATGCAGCATCTGACAACTATAGGGTTAATTGGCGACATGGTGTGCCTGGCAAAAGGTATATTATATTAATGAGAAAAAAACTGAAAGCTATTTTATATTTGTGTATGCGAAAAGTTTTATATGGTAAATACAAATGTAGCAGGGCTGAGGCTGTCAATGCATGCAGCCAAGGCATGATGAATGATATCTCACTGTGATATGTGTAAAGGGGATTCTTGTCATTCAGTAGCTAAAGGGGGAATCCACCAGGGCTGGAGTCCACCTCTCCAAGGTTCCCGCTGATCACAATGCAAAAAAAACAACAGTTTAATAATAAATTCAGTCATGTGACGTGCTAACTATTTTAGTAGTACTGCGGAAGATCCTGGGCCATGGTGCAAAATCCGTAACAGGTCCTCCACCCACCATGTGTTTTGTTAAATATTGAATTAAACTGGTGTCTTCTTATGTGGCAGAGGTTTTTTTAGGCTCCCTTTAAGCTCCTGGCCTGGTAGTGACTGCTACCGCTGCACCTTCTATACCTACACCCTTGATTGTGAGTAGTACCCATTTTTAATATTGAATCTCCCATTTCATTTTATGTATTTAATTCTGTGGTTTCAAGTCCCTTTTGATGTAATAATGAAATATACAGTTTTGTTCATGCAGCTCCATAAATACTTTTTATGATCCAAATCTATGGTACTGATCCGACAACCTACAGACTGGATATTAGTAAGAAGAGTGTGACAGATAGAAAGGTGTAGGACTGTTGTATCTGACTACACAGAGTTTGTTTGTTGTCTGTAGCCATGGAGACATATCTAGCACTCTCGCACCCCTCCAATCTATCCTCAGCTCTGCTGCCCGACTAATCCACCTCTCACCTTGTTACTCCTCTACCTCTCCCCTCTGCCAATCTCTTCACTGGCTCCCCATTGCCCAGCGAATTCACTTCAAAATACTAACAAATACACACAAGGTCGTCCACAACCTTTCCCTTTTCTCTGAGCTACATTCCCGATACACCCCCACACGTAATCTCCGATCCTCACAAGACCTCCTTCTCTCCTCTCCTCTTATCACCTCTTCCCACAATCGCCTCCAAGATTTCTCCCGTGCATCCCCCATACTCTGGAACTCGCTACCCCAACATATCAAACTCTCACCTACAGTGGAATCCTTCCAAAGAAACCTGAAAACTCACCTCTTCAGACAAGCCTACAACCAGTGACCCTGCTGCCTCTATATCCCCACGACCAACTTCACCCGCACCTACTGTGTCCTTCTCCCATACCATGTAGATTGTAAGCCCTCACGGGCAGGGCCCTCTCTCCTTCTGTACCAGTCTGTAACTCGTCTTGTTTATGATTAGTGCAATTGTCTGTATTATGTATGTGCACCGCTTATCATATGTACAGCGTTATGGAATGAATGGCACTTTAATAATAAATAATAATAATAATAATCATATGTCTGCATAGAGGCTGTGGACACAAAATGATAGGACATTTAAAATTGTCCATTCTGACATTTAAAATTGTCCATTCATTTTAATTTTAGATGAACCAGAAGGACAAATAAATAGTTTCAAAGCTATAAATAATATTTTTAAACTATAAAAAAATATAGATTTAAAGAGTACCTGTCAACAGATCAACCCTATTAAACCATCCAAACTACCTGGCTTCTTTATGTAAATGACCGGCACTGGGCGGTAGGGCCTAGCCTACCTCATCATCTCAGCTTTACCGTGCTGGCCATACCCCTTGGTGCACTATGGCCTGCATTTGCATACAGTACGAAAGTCCTTTTTCAAGGGAAAGCAGCAACCTGTTTTCACAAGACTGATATAATTTTAATCAGCAGGATCGACCTTACCAGGCAGTATGACTAGGTATAAATAGTTGACATTGCTGGTACCAGCTCTTTAAATAAATAGGCTACCTATTTAGCAAAAGAAAGTTAGAATTCTATTCTGATAGAGACGTATTCTGTGATGTTTTTATGACCTATTAACTCCATCATGCTACATTTTTATTCTTTACACAGAACCATTTCATTAAACATATTCATTATCTGAAACTTTTGAAGTTTCTTCAAGTTACAGTAAAACAAAAATTCTGTTGTCTATGCGTAATTTACCCCAAAGAACATTAAATTGTGTTAGAGGTCCATTAGGAAAATTTTGGAGAAAAATTATGATATCCACCAGTCAAGCTTGGCATGAAAACAAAAAAAGCCTTCATAAAATGATAACTATCTCACTACAAAAACCTTGAAGCTAGCTATCAGAAATATGATCCGTAACCCAGAATGGGAAATTCTCAGCTGAAGCTTTATCTTCCAGACTACTGTTTATACAGCCATGGAGGGGTTTTCAGTAAGATAATACATAGCACTACAGGAGTTCTGTGGCTTCCATGATGAAAGAACTTATATGTGGGGACAAAAGGACACTCTGTTACAACAAGACATAGCTGTGATTTCACTGACAGTGCTTCAAGGATTGTTTATGCAAAGGAGATACTAGAGGTCAAGGAAGAAGGACACAGTGCATACCAAAAAAGACACTGTGCAATGCCAAAGTATAGAAATGAAAAAATAAAAATAATCCATTTACAGTAGGAACACATTTAACTTTCCATTTTAAAATATGGCATACTTGAAGGTATCTCAGAGCATAAATTATTTGGAAGGTTATTTAAGAGACAATTTCCTATTCTCTTTCCCCGATGCCCAGATAATGACCACCTTTTAATATGTATGTCATTTTTAGAACATTTTTGTAAAATATATTTATTATTAAATGTAATGTCTAACCAGCATGCTGAGCAGCTACAGCTCCCTCTAGTGGTGAGTGCAGTAGAGAAGACTTTTACCATTTAACTATATGTCTATGGTGCTCTGTAGCAGAAGCAACAAGAGTTGTTGAACTCAGCCAGTTGGTATAGATATTATCTACAGCTATGTTAATGCTGGCCATAAAAATTAGATAAAAATCTATCCAAATGTCCCCGGACATTTCATGTTTAAAATAAGTTGAATGCATACCCTTAGAGAGGTTGTCTGGTTCTAGAAAAACATTGCAGCTTAATCCTATTCACTTTAATGGAGCTGATCTTCAATACCAGAAACAACCCATGGACAAGTGTAGGGCCGTTTTAGAAAGAAAGCAGTCATTTTTTTTCTAATCCTGGACAACCATTTTAATAATATAGCAAAACTTACTTATTTTGCCACTTGTGGTTTATTAAAATCCTAAAAGTAAGCAAACAGTTTGCTTACTGAAACATGGGGAAATTTTACTCTTCTCCCAAATGGAATCTGAAGAAATTCTGATTCTCTGATAAATACCCTTTAGGGTCCATTCACACGTCCGCAGAATGGGTCCGCAATTTGCGGAATGGGTGCGGACCCATTCACTCTCTATGGGGCAAGAATGGATGCGGACAGCACACAGTGTGCTGTCCGCATCCGCATTTCCGGACCACGTTCCGGATCTTCCGGTCCGGAAAAAAATAGAACAAGTCCTATTCTTGTCCGCAATTGCGGACAAGAATAGGCAGTTCTATGGGGGTGCCGGCCGGGTGTATTGCGGATCCGCAATACACTACGGACGTGTGAATGGACCCTAACTCTGAGAATAAATGTTGAGATGGTCTGCAGTTTTGACATATTTTGTGTCACTAATGCTGGATTTAAATGGTCGATGTTCGGGCCAATTATCAGGAATGAACATTTCTACGAACGCTTGATCCTGATAATTTGTCCATCTAAAGGTGTCACAGATCATCAGATAAATGAGAAAAATTGGATACCTAATAAACAGGCAATTGTTGGGAAAGAATGTTTCCTTCTCAACAATTGTCTGCTCATAGGCAGAGTGTAAATGCACCCTATAGAAAGAAACAGAATTCCAGATTATTTAGAAGTATTTAGGACCATTTTACATGGGTGAAAGATCAGAGCAATTATCAGAGATGAACATTCATATGAATGCTCGTTACCAATAAATGCCCCGTGTAAACATGGCAGTGCATAAAATCACTTGATTCAAATCAGCAGATTGTCCTATGGAAACAGGGATATGCTGCAAGCAAACAATGAATCTATTTGGGAAGTAATGATCACCATAGGGATTGCCCCCATTTAGAAATGATTTAGGCTCACAATCAGACATTTATTAGGAGCGGTCAGTTCGTTTTTGATAATTGCCTGTCCATCAACCCATGTAAAAGGACTTCTACACTGCTAAAGAGACAAATATTGTACCCAATATATTCTGTTTAGTATCTGGATGTAGAACTTGGGAGGTAATTTATTACTGTGTCTATCTTTCTTTTTTATGTATGTGTTGATATAAAACTTTTATCAGCAGATTATTATCCAGAAACTTAAATCAGCAGAAATAGTTTGCTTAAGGTTTATTATATCATGTACTTAAATTCAATTTTTTTATTCACTTAAAGTTATAGTACGTTATAATAATAATAATAATAATAATAATACTAATAATAATATTTATTTATATAGCACCGCCATATTCCGCAGCGCTTTACAAATTCATAGGGTTCATGTACAAAACAAAAGTAACTGGCTAATATACAACTGAACACTAGGAGTCAGGGCCCTGCTCGTAAGAGCTTACAATCTATGAGGAATTGGGGGTGACACATAGGGAAGTTGATTGTGATAAGTAGGAATTGAGCAATTATTGAACTGACAGGAGTGGTGTAGGCCGACCTGCTTCGCGTTTGGGACTACTAGAGGATCGAGTTTAGGCCAGAGGAGTTGGTGGGGGAGAGGTTTAGTCTGGGAAAAGTCATTTTAGGTAGCTTGAAAAGATGTGTTTTTAAGGCACGTTTGAAGGTGAAGTTGTGAATTGACCTAGTATTCTGGGACAGAGTATTCCAGAGAGTATGTGCAGCTCGAGAAAAGTCTTGAAGACGGGAGTGAGAGGTATGAAATATGGAGGTTATTAATCTTAGGTCGCTAACAGAACGGAGAGCACGAGTAGGGTGGTAGACGGAGACGAGGGAGGAGATGTATGGAGGTGCAGCACTGTGGAGAGCTTTGTGGGTGGAGGTGAGAAGTTTGAACTGTATTATCACCAAAATCTTTTATTTTTATTATATTTATAATCAATAGAGTTTACGCCAAGAATGAGTAGATGAACTTTATCACCACCAGTATGCCTATTCTAAAATCTGCTAAATGACACAAATCAATGTCCTTTACTTGCAATGTGTTTTTTTTGTGAGTTAAGTTACTTATCTGCTCTGGAAGGGCATGAAGTAATTTGGGAAGTAATTATCTTTAAATAATTGGTGATAGTTCCATGAAACTAAAGGGTCCTTTACACAGGCCAAGAATCCACCAGAAAATCGCTAATGAGAGTTCATAGGAATGCTTGTTAGCAGTTATCTGCTGGTGTAAAGCTGCCACCGATTATACAAGGAACGAGAGAAACCCTCGTTCATCGGTTAAATGGACTGTTTGTGTAGGCACCTGAATTGTCATTTGACGGCAGGCTAAACAGACTTTGCTGTCAGCAAACAACGAGTCTGTATGGGGACAAACGAGGGGATCACTGAATGTAATAGCAGTGGTCTCCTTCACTTCTGAGCAGGCAATTGTAAATAAGGAACATTTTCTTTCCGACAATCGTCTGCTGAATTGTCCTGTCTAAAGTGACCTTAAGACAGCCTAACATAAGCTGAAAGATAATCAATTATAATATAATAATAAATTGCGGAAGGCACACGGGCGGCTTCCGTTTTTTTGCGGATCCGAAGTTTGCGGCCCGCAAAAAAACAGCACGGTCGTGTGCATGAGGCCTTATGGTTCCTCTGAAATATGAGCCACACCAAATCGGTCTATCTACAAATGTAGGAAACTTAACTTGACACTTAATGTGCTAAATGCACAGTGTAACTGATGCTGTTAGTTTCCTAAATTTGGTTTTGTTACTCTTAATGTACTTTGTTGTTGTTATATAGTTTTTTATAATCTTTGAAATTTGTCGCTCTTAAATGCCAGTTCATGACTTGACCACTTTATAATTACTGTCAGAATCAATGTAAAAAATGGCAACAAACATAAGGTGCTGGTGAAATTGAAAGGTGGTGGGAGGGAGGGGGGGGGGGGCACAATTGAAACCTTGTACCTTCCATTGTGACGGGATGAACAGATTTGTTTTCAAAGCAGTTATATGTGTGTTATCTGTTTGTGATATCTTCTCACCCATCTCCCAACAAAATTCCTATCAGTCTGTCACCCATGATCCGCCAAAGGGTACTAGCAACCAATTCTGTAATGCCCTATTGCTGCCAGTCATTAGGATCTGAATAATGGCATAGCCACTATTAGCTGTCCTTTATAGCGTGTCCCTCTTACACTCCAATGGAGGACAGTTATTACACTAAGGCATTTTCCGAGTGTTTTATACTGATGACCTATACTCAGAATAGGTCATTAGTATCTAATCGGTGGGGGTCCACCCCGACTGATCAGTTGTTTGAAGAGACCTTGGCGCTCCAGTGATCGCTGCATCCTCCTTGCAGCTTACCATGCAGCGAGCAGATAGTGGCTGTGCTTGGTATCGCAGCTCAGCACAATTCAGTGGAATAGGGCTGAGCTGGACCTAGGCCTAGAGTAAGAGGCAAGAAGGCTGCAGCACTAACTGCATTAGGCCATCTGTATAAAACAGTCCGAAAACCCCTTTAACTTTTTTTTTTTTTTTCAAAATATTTTATTACATTTTTTTTAAATACTTGCCAATATAAAAAAGTTTCAGTAATCAAAAACATTATTTTATCGCTACCCCCCCCCCCTCCCAAACCCCACCCTAGCCCAGACTGAGAGGAGAAAACAAATAAAAAACTAAAAATATTTTTTTTTTATTTATTTTTTTAGAAAACCCCTTTAACTTTGATAGTAAGAAGGACAGAAGAAAGAATCTGGAAGCTCTTTATTTTATTCCCTCAGATGAACGAACAAAGCAGACTAGTTTATCTGATGTGCCTACACAGGATATGGGCCCTCTTCCCTCTGTTAGGAAAGTTAACTATCCGTCCAACTCAATTTGGACAATGCAGTGTTTTTCAATAAAAAAAAAAAAAGCTTTTCTGCCAGACTGTCACAAAGGATAATTTTATTGGCCTCTTGCCCTGCAGGAAGCATGGCAAAGCCCAATACGCTCAATATTTAATATGCCACAGCTGCCTTGCAATGTAATGTAGGGGAATACAAAATGCCAATGCTCATTAGGGTGAAGGATTTTTTATTTTATTACAAATTTTATTATTTCTTGACTGGGTGTTGGCTAAAAAAGGACATTCATTTTTAAGACCTCTCAGAACTGCCACAAATATGAGCAATTATTGGGTGGAAAGGATGCAGTAGATATTGAATTCTGCTTCATCTATTATGGAAGGTCAGCTTATCATTATGGATCACTACCGCTCACATTGATGAGGCTGACCAGGGCAGAGATTAAATCATTCCCACCAAATGATAATGTAAAGTTTTATTTATTTAGTGTTCACCATACTCAGATAAGATTTGTAAAGCAGACTTCTTTTTCTTGAAGTAATCACTTGCAATTGCAATGCCAGTTCCTTTGCAGAAATATATTAAATCTTAATCTAATCTGGCAGGGACCCAGGCAACCTCAATTTGTTTTACACATGATTGTGATGGCATTGCAGGCCAAACATATCAAGATCTTCAATTTCAATATAAAACGTGAGTTACATGGACGGTTAAGTGGGAGGGAGCATTATCAGGACTGGATAGAGTATTATGTACTAGGGAAAGATTATAGAACTTGGCCCAGGCAATTTATTGCTTTTACCATATCATTACACAGCACATTTAGACATGTTGCTCACTTTATTTCTATGAATAAGAAATTAGCTTTTTAATTTTGATTTTAAACTTGTTGAAAATGTCATATAGTACAGGTACTTGTATACATTTTTATGATTTACAATATTCAAACATTCGGTTTTGACCATTGCATAGTGTCCAGCATACAAAAAGAAGAAAGCCTCAGTGCTCCAAAATAGTGAAAACTGATTTCCACATGCATATGCAATGTTGCAACCCACATTGGGTATTTTCAAGCCTGAAGTCTGCAGTAAAGGCATTACCTGAAACAACTGTGAGGGGGTACAGTGTGGGCATCACTACCATGAGGGGGTACGGTGTGGGCATAACGACCCTGAGGGGTACAGTGTGGGCATAACTACTGTGAGGGGGTACAGGTGGGCATAACTACCGTGAGGGGATATAGTGTGGGCATAACTACCATAAGGGGGTACAGTGCGGGCATAACTACCGTGAGGGGTTATACAGTGTGGGCATAACTACTGTGAGGGGATACAGTGTGGGCATAACTACTGTGAGGGGATACAGTGTGGGCATAACTACTGTGAGGGGTTACAGTGTGGGCATAACTACTGTGAGGGGGTACAGTGTGGGCATAACGACCCTGAGGGGTACAGTGTGGGCATAACTACTGTGAAGGGGTACAGTGTGGGCATAACTACCGTGAGGGGTACAGTGTGGGCATAACTACTGTGAGGGGATACAGTGTGGGCATAACTAGTGTGAGGGGTTACAGTGTGGGCATAACTACTGTGAGGGGGTACAGTGTGGGCATAACGACCCTGAGGGGTACAGTGTGGGCATAACTACTGTGAGGGGGTACAGTGTGGGCATAACTACCGTGAGGGGTACAGTGTGGGCATAACTACCGTGAGGGGGTACAATGTGGGAATAACTACCGTAAGGGGGTACAGTGTGGGCATAACTATCGTGAGGGGGGACCATGTGGGCATAACTACCGTGAGGGGGTACCATGTGGGCATAACTACTGTGAGGGGGTACAGTGTGGGCATAACTAGAGTGAGGGGTACAGTGTGGGCATAACTACCGTGAGGGGGTACAGTGTGGGCATAACTATCATGAGGGGTACAGTGTGGGCATATCTAGTGTGAGGGGGCACAATGTGGGCATAACTACCATGAGGGGGTACAGTGTGGGTATAACTACCATGAGGGGGCACAATGTGGGCATAACTACTGTAAAAACGAAAAGTGTTTTAAAGTATGGGGGAGGGATGCCAGAAAACACCTTAGACACACCACTGCACAGCCCAGCTAAATAGGGAGGATGATCAGCACTTAGCAAATGTCAGTGAGCAAAAAGGGAAGGATTAACTCTATCAGTGCTGTAAGAAAAGTTCACTGAGCTCTAGTCCCAATTCAGTATGAGTGGAGTGATGCCCGGGACATCAGCAAACACTTGCTGACAGTGTAACAACAACTTTTCATTCTAACGTTTTCATAAATTACTCTACCTCCCATTCTCCCTTGGATTGTGTTTTTTATTTTTTATTTTATTTGCCTGATTTGCAGTTTTTTCATATCCCCATGTTTGAATTCTACTTCATGGTTTGTCATGTGACCGCCGTCCCATCATGCCTTAGGGCAATGAGATGTGTCCTGACATCAGCTGATCATGTAACACTAACCGCACCCCACTAATACCACCCCCGCAGAATCAAATACCACAGTGCAGCACAAAATACTGCCGCCCTTGCCATAGTATTCAACTGTATTCCTATCCTGAGGATGGTAATGCAGCTGAGTTCAGGAGGGCACCGGCAACCGCTGAGCATCAGATCATTATGTATCTGGCCTGCGGCCATCAGGAGGGCTTGGGTGGCCCCCCATGGGCATCGGCCCACTGGGAAATCTCCCTGTAGGGTCTATGGCCAATGCGCCCCCTTTCATTCATTAGTTTTAGCTAAAGGGAACTTAGGCTACATTGTATCATCTGCTAGGCCAGAACTATATAACAATGTTTTTTCTTGCAAAAAAAAAAAAGAAAAAGCTTCTTCCAAGTTATTCTTAAGCAAATCTTTAAGCTTTTCCAGCATGAAGCAATAATGCATGTAGTCCACTTTAGCTTCGCGGCCACGCGCGGCTTTTAGCTCTGGCTCCAATCGATAGACTAGGTAGCTTGTTGGCCTTGGGATCAATATTAAGTGCATGCATGGCTTTGTCCTTGATTACAGAAAAGAAAAGCAATTCATGTTATGGCACTTAATGACAACAAAACAAGCTACGTAATTCACCTGTGACACAGGTCCTTTCCTATAGAAGCGTAAATCAGGGATTACAACTCCTCATTGTGCTCCTGTCGCTAAGTCTGAAACCTGGGAGAGTCGGCTTCCAATACGCAGATGGGAAATTCCTTACAGGAGTCGAGAAATGAAAAGCCACAAGTGTATCTGGCAATAATTCCCCATTATTCGTCGCGGCAGATCATGAATAATGAATATTATGCCATGTACCAGTAGGAGTGCTCAGTGCTAAAGCTGTTCTAATTTCTCTTATTGCATAAGCCTGTTTATCAACAGTATATGAAATGTCTGTATAACCATTCGCACTGTTTCTATAGCAACATGAAGGAACGATATTAAAATGATATGTATATATCTCTTTATTGGAGGCATATTTTTGCTGTTACTAGAAGATAACTTTAGATGTAGGAATATAATGGAGTGCTGTGATTCATTGGAGTCAGAATACATGCATGCAGAGGTAGCTTTTACTTAAAGGGGCTGTCTCACTTCAGCCAACGGCATTTATCATATAGAGAAAGTTAATACAAGGCACTTACTAATGTATTGGGATTGTCCATATTGCTTCCTTAGCTGGCCGGATTCATATTTCCATCACATTATGCACCGCTCATTTCCATGGTTACGACCACCCTGCAATCCAGCAGTGGTGGTTGTGCTTGTACACTGTAGGAAAAAACACCGACCTATGGGCACTCGGTGGTCCCGGACACCAGTGAGGCTGGAGCTTTTTCCTGTGGTGTGCAAGCACGACCACCACTTCCGTGTTGTTCCGTTTCGCGGCCCCGCAAAATTTACTGGGCATGTCTTATTCTTGTCCGCAATTGCAGACAAGAATAGGCATTTTCTATGAGAGAGACGGCCATGTGCCGTCCGCAAAATGCAAAATGCTCACGGGCCGGTGACCTTGCTTTGCAGATCCACAATTTGCGGACCGCCAAATGCATACGGTCGTGTGAATGTAGCCTAATAACGTGCTTACTTCTGTAGTCATCATGTCAGGTGGCACCACTTCAAACTACAGGCCAATGCATGGAGTGGAAAGGCACTGAGGACATAGCTAGTGCGCAACCAACAGCTGAGGGGCCACAAAGATAACAGATAGGAGAGAAATTTTATGGGGGAAGTTTATCAAACTGGTGTAAAGTAGAACTGGCTTAGTTGCCCATAGTAACCAGATTCCACCTTTCATTTTCCAAAATGAACAGTTGAATCTGATTGGTTGCTGTGGGCAACTAAGCCACTTTTCCTTTACACCAGTTTTGATAATTCTCCCCCCATGAGTATACAGTATATGGGGAACAGAGTCAAAGCAATAATATCCATAAGCTCACATTTTCCTGAGCTAGCTTGTTATTAATGGCGGTGATGGTGGAGCGTGGCCTAATTCCAAATTTTGTTGAAGGGCTCTTTGGTTGTGTTGCTGATACACAAACACATGTAAAATGAGGTACAGAATAACGCAGATATCTTATATGAGAGACCTTTAAGATATCTCAGAAGGTTTCTGTGGAGCACCACAAACAAAGCAGTGCTATGCTGCAATAAGTAATACCAAATGACAAACTCAGCTCCGCTATATCTGCACACCACACAAGAACAACCCAGTGCATTTTCCTTTTCTTCCACCCTATTGCTAGTTTTAATTATAAGTAATTTACGAAGATTGATTATGATTATCCGAGAAATAATGTTATATTGCGTTTACTTCCAGCAGAGCATAAATACATTGATTATAAGTTTATCATTTCATAAAATTATGCACAGAACTTTAGCTTCCCAGGCGGGAGCAACCTGTATTTTACAAGGTGACGTTTGATGGCATTACATTCATTCCTTGCGCAAATCTATGACAAGTGCAAAAACTTGATGATCTTTAATTATGAGAGAAGTGTATATATTCAGCAATCAAACTCCAAAGGTTGATACACTCGAGAGAAAAACTATTTTTATTCCTTTGACATTTGAACACATATTTAATTAAGTAAAATAGAAGCTCCTTATTTTAAGATAGCAGGAGAGAGATTGGAAATCGCTCCCATGAGAGCTGAAGGGAGGCATGCCAGTGACAATGAGATAGGCTGCCGGCACCATCCCTGCAGCACAAGGGATCGGTTTACGATCAGGATATCTCCTTGTCATAGGGTTATTTATCAGCAGCAATAACTAGGTTCAAATATGTTTACGCTCATTGTTAATTATTTCTACTTTATCTGCAGGCGGAAGGAAGCTATAAAAATATTTATGGGCAGTGAGAAATTAGAATTTCTGGAGAAAAGGCCTCAATAGTATTCGGTGGAAGCCAAGTTCTCTTTCATTATAATGTGGATGTGAAAACAGGGAATGTTCTGTACTTATTAAAAAGATTATTTCTGGTAAAAAGCAGTAGACATACAGCGGAGCTTAGTCCACATTGTTTTTGCAGTAGGTATGCATACAGATTTGTTCACCGTCATCTTTTTAGTAAATTTAGACTGCAATTTTTCATTTTGCTAATTAAATATATTATTATAAAATGCTAGTAAAAATCTTGACATGCTGAAAATCACAACCACTGGCTGGCGGCATATAGACACATTTAGCATAGACAACTCCTGACAGAGTATCACCAAATTGTGTTTTTTCATTTTTTTGGGGTTATCTCACATCCCTTGTCTTGGGATGCCATGAGGATAGGTAAGGAAAGATATATCTGTATACATAACCACAGATATTATACTATATGTATGTCATGCCTGGGTGTATCAATGCAGTTTGAAAAAGGGAAGATAATTAGATTATATGTATCATACAGATAGCAAGGACAACCTTTGCAACTAAGCCTTAGGTTAGCTCCTTACTCTCCCTAATGAGCAATTTGTATCTGCTACACAAAGCCAAGCGAGAGCAACTTTCTATCCCATGGAGGTGAGGCTATTCCACACTCTATGTTCACTACTTGTGGCACGTGCACCTCAGGAGATACAAGTACATTCCATGTTTCTAGGGGTGCAGTCACATGGCTCCTAAGCATATCATCATAGATTTGGGGCTACATGGACCTGTTTAAGTAGATGTTTTACATCAAGCAGGTTTGTAACAAAGTCCAAGGCATGTTCAAAATTAATTGTTCAAAATGTTATTTCAGAGCATAGAAGCATAAAACAGAAGAAGGTTTAAAAGCTCAAACGTTGTTTTATGCTTTTCTGTTATAAAATAAAGACTTCACTTTGGTGGTACCTTGGACTGTTGTGTATTGGACTTTCCTTGTTCTGGTGCATGATTTACCTCTGCTCAATACTATATTTAAGTAGCTAGAAACTTGAAATTTCTGCACACTTTAACAGTGCTGCCTACATACTGTACCTTACATCATTTATGATACTGGTGTCTTCTTACAGGCTTCCAACCCCTCTCACGCCCAAAACCTTGGTGAAAACACTGCAATCCATTAGCTACACCCTTAGATAAATGTATATTACATAGCATTATTGAAGCTAGATTGATGCCCAAAATACTACTCTCCAGTGTAATTTTCACATTTTTGACTGTTTACTTACATATCTGGAGGACTTGTCTCTTCACTTTTTGTGGGTGGGCAGCACTTGTCCCATGTGACAATCAAGCACCTGCATCATCCAGGAGTACTTTGCAGTTATTTCTGGTTAACCCCTTTCTCCTCTCATAAAAAAATAGCCCCTCACACACAACCACAACGATTCCACTAATAAATAGCACTAATGACCCCCATCTCCTTTTTTACTGTGATAACTATATGTTTCTAGAGATTGAGAAGTAGAGATGAACGAATGAAAGATGTCTTCACCTTCTTCTCTATGAGATCATTACGCTGGCATTGATTGGAGGGGGACAGAACAAGGAGGCTACTGAGCATGTTAGCCTAACGCTGAATGCAGAGGAAAGTGGACCAGAATTTTGGCCAAAGGAGAAATATCAGGGGCCGCTTCCAGAGATGAAAAAGTAATGTACATAAAAAAAATAACAATATTTTTATTGCATGTATTTTGTAATAATTGGAAATGTCCTATGCATTGCATAATAATACTTTCGTACGATAACCCCTGCTATAACTACACTACTATAAATGTATTTAATCCTTTGAGATTTTGAGTTCCATTTTAGTCCATCCACCCACCACCATAACTATGTGTTATAGATTGGTCTACGGTGATTTCCTTTCCTACTTCGTAAGCCATGCTGAATGTTGAGTTTGTTCTCTGAATAACAATCTGGGGTATCTCTTTCCACAAACCTCTACAACCATGTCATTTACAAAGCCCAATATAGATGCTTGTTTGATGCAAATTTTGTTGAGCTTGCTAAGAGAAATTGCTATTGACTGCTTCCATTAGGAAACTATTGACCCTTTTCAAGGAAGGGAAAAACCAGCAGATGCATACATATTTCATCTTTTCAACGTCAAGCTGTAAAAGGCAAAGGGAAGGATACGGTTTATTTAGATTGAAATTAAAATATTGCAGGCTACATTACCTAAAGTTAATTGCTTAATCAATTTAAGAGAACAACTGCTCTCGAGTTTGGGAACTGTGGTTTGATGCCCAGATGACACTAACATATTCACCTGAGGATTGTAACTGCACTGTATATTATTATCTTGATTAAATACCTCGTCAAATGTGCAGTTTTTACTCCCTATGAATCTTATTGCTGTTTGCTAAATGAGCCTAAATGTATGCAGTAAACAGAGAGGTATTAGTGTAGATAAAAGCATATGGAATATAAGGGGAGATTTATCAAAACCGGTTTAAAGTAGAACTGCATTAGTTGCCCATAGCAAACAATCAGATTCTGCCTTTCATTTTCCAAAGCAGCTCTGAAAAATGAAAGCTGGAATCTGATTGGATGCTATGCCATGCTATGCTAAGCCAGTTTTCCTATAACAGCTTTCATAAATCTCCACCATAGTTTCCTCTGCATATGTATAGTATTAACATATTCTTCAGTGCTGAACAGAGATTATCCCAAATGGGGTTCAGAACGTTCCCAATCTTAAACACACTGTAGGAACAATTTCTAGGGATGAGCGAACTTGTGTTTCAAGTTCAGCGTACAAGATTTGGGTTATCTAAGAATTATGTTATGGATTCCGCTGCTACGGAGCGTAACTTATAGCTCATGGTAGCGAAATCTATAACGGAAATCTTAGATAACCCGAACCTTTTATGCCAAACTTGAAAACACAAGTTTGCTCAATACTAACAATTCCATAGAAAGCCGATTAACCTGTCATTACATTCTGATCGATCTGCTCGTGATAAAGGACTTCAAATATATCAAGTGTACATTTTCCTTTTTATATACTAGTGGATTATTCCCTTAGGGTACTTTCACACTAGCGTTTTTGTTTTCCGGTATTGAGTTCCGTCCTAGGGGCTCAATACCGGAAAAAAACTGATCAGTTGTATCCTAATGCACTCTGAATAAACAGCATTCTGTTCAGGATGCATCAGGATACATCATTTCAGTCCCTCTTATGTTTTTTGTCCGGAGAAAATACCGCAGCATATTGCAGTTTTCTCTCCGGCCTGAACACTTGCCGGAATGCCGGATCCGGCATTCATTTCCATTGAAATGCATTAATGTCAGATCCGTCCCCAAGTGTTCCGGCAAAACAGATCCGTTCTTTCCGCCCGCGCATGCGCAGACCATTAAATCTGTGAAAAAAATAAATGCCGGATCCATTTTTCCGGATGACAGCCGGAAAGACGGATCCGGTATTGCAATGCATTTGTGAGACGAATCCGCATCCGGTTCCGTCTCACAAATGCATCCGTTTGCGTCCAAATTGCCAGATCCAGATTGCCGGAATCCTCTGCCGCAAGTGTGAAAGTACCCTTAAAGAGAACCAATCAATTATACTTTTACTGGCTTGTTTCCCAAAAAACTATTTATCAATATGCTCAACACCTCCTACCAAAGGTCGCCAACCATCCAAAAATTCCTGGACATTCCATAAAAATAGGGCATTTTCTTTCTAGCATCCGTAAAAAAATTGTTGTGTCCGTGATATTTTTGAGGCTAGTGGTACTTGAGCAGGTCATCGTGAATGTAATTATCACTATATTAGACTGCTAATTTATACATATCAGTAAATTCAGCTGCAGACATACATTACTTATAATCTTTATCATTCAATGTAGTTTTCCAATTTGTCCATAAAAAATGTTGGCTGTTCGCGAATTGGCCAGAAAAAAAGAAAAATTCAGTTCGGCAACCCTGCTCATACCTGCACTGAATTTCATGGAGAAATAGTAATCCTCCCCTTCAAATCATAAGATGATCAGTCTCCCATTCACTTATCAAGCAGTGCCAACGTTATCTGTGAAACTGCTCAGTACAAGAAGCCGCCAGGCTCCAACAGACTGCACATAAATGCTGTCCTCTCCAGTCACTGCCCACACACCCACAGAGCCTGACATTAAAAAATGACCTTGTTGCTCTTACTAGTAATAAATTAAACAATTACTGTGAGGATAGTGATGGATTCATGCTTGAATGGACCAATATTTCCAAACTGGCTAAGTATTGCCATCCACCAAAATCTAATAGTGTAAGAAACACTAAAACAAAATAATATGCTCCCATAGTACAATAACACAACAGTACTGTGCGGAGCGAGGACGTTAACACCTCCTAATGTCTACTGTCTGACATTTAATTATCCATTTAAATAGAGTTTAAACATTATTATAAAAAGATTGCATCCAGAATTGGCGGCTGATAATAAGCGGCAGGCATCTGCATATAATGAATCGCGTGATGAACAGTTAGAACAACACAAGGAACTCGGCGTTTACCTTTTAAACAATGGGTATAATAACATAAATGGCAGCGCATTTGTATTTCACTGCGGCTTCCATTAAGTATCAGCTAATATATTACTTTGCACACTTACGGTACTACTAATACAGCCGTCCTGTTATTTATCACAGGCTGGGAGAAGGTTTAATGAGCAAAAGACCTTTTCAGCACTTGTTATGTGTATTAACCAAATTACAGCACAGAGAACATGACATAACATTCACAGCATTATTTCATGTAAGGGCGAGTAGTTCACGCGCATTGGGAATGGTATTTTACAAGAAATTGGAACAAGATATTAAACTAATGGTATTGGCTTATAGGTCAGTATACATTTAGAGAACTTAGCCTTGGTCCCTGCTGATTGTTCTTACAACTTTGTATTCTGTGTTACGCCACTTTTTAGTATGTCTTATTGAGATCTTGGCTTAGGAATCATGCTAAAGGCCCCCATACACAGTAGTGTATTGTCAGCCGAACCAGCCAATAACAGAGAGTTTGATGATGTCGGGTAAAAGAAGGATTGGGTAAACTGAATTTTTTGTGTTTTTTTCCCCAACCAAAACATAAGCTGCCTCCAGAAGTATCTGGCAGTGGATGTCTCTTCTGTAAGTTGTAAAACCAGGCTTGGATCTTCTGCCCAATATACAACACATGATCCCAGAAGTGACAAAAGCACGGGATTGTGGAGCATCTTGAATAACCCCTTTAAAGGGGTTTGAGAAGGCACCATGGCTCGCAGCAGTTTTGGCCTTCTCACAGTTTCCCTAGGCCTAGGCACAACTGAGCCCCATGGAAATGAATGGGGCTGATCCACAACACCAAGCACAACCACTATACAATGTACGGCAGTGTGCTTGGTGAGCTGAGAGAAGGCCGAGGTGCTACTGTGAGCACAAGTACCTTCTCAAACAGCTGATAGGCGGGGATCCCAGGTGTCGGACCCCCACCGATCAGATATTGATGATCTATCCAGAGAATAGGTCATCAGTTAAGATATCTCAGCAAACCAATCCTAATCACAGTTCAACCAGCCTTCACATCTTGGAAATGTAACTCTATAATTTCCAGAGCACACAGTTTAGGAGGAACAGTGATTGGGACCCAACAGCTTCAAGTTACATCTCTGCCCTTCCTAACAGTGTTTTAGATACATTAGATTTATTGCATATGCTTCTGTGAATGAAAATCAGCTCCATACATCGGGATGGTTGCTTAGGTAGCAAGCACATGGATTTTTGCAAGTCCCGATCTAATGCATGGAACAGTAGCAGAAATTCCTGCCACAGATCTTCCATATGTAACTATATCCTAATAGGTGATATTAGAGCTAATTAGTAACAATCATAAAGTAGTACATATATACACAGGATTAGTACAGGAATCGTTGTAGGTAATATTATAAGAGGACTACAGAGTTGACTATATCTGGAGACTTCATCCGAATGTGTTGACTACACTTACACCTCTCCACTTTCTCCTGGTTAGCTCCTGTAGCTGTATTATATCTCTAATGCAAGCTTAAGGTAAGCTAAGATACGTATGCACAGCAAAAAATTGTGGAGATACAGTTCTGGTTAAAGATCAGTTGTATCGACTGGCAAAAGCAATTGGAGCAGAGCAGATGTGTTCATATAAACTCTCTTTTGCGGCATCAACTCCTATTGACTACACTTAGTAAGGGAAAGTCTATACTGACTGCTCTGAAAGCAGAGTCCCCTCTGGGATACTAAGTTCAAGTTCATTTAAGCCTTAACAAACTTTACATTTGAAAGAAAATCTTACGGGACACAAAAGAGGTTTACATTTCCCAGTCCATTGTCATTGATTTTGTCTTGGTCGCCAGTAAATAGCATACGCCACTTGAAGGCATTAAGGTCGTGAAAATGACTAAAATAGAATAGAGGCAAATGGATCCAAGATGCTGATGTAAGCGATCTCTCTGCTCAGGATGTTGGATTCACAGATATTACAAGGAATTTGGGGTAATAATTATCTTAGAACAATGCATGTGAGTTATATGAGAAAAATTTAATAGTTTAACTCATTAATCAATTAACTATTAAAGGGACAAGTGAATAAAAAAAGAATAGAATAAATCTACCAGTGCCTATCTCTAGCATCAGCTGCTTTTGCTGAAGGGAACATCACAGATCTGGCCAACAAGACCTATGACTACCACAAATCTTAATTTATAGCAGTTTTATTTAGATATCACATAGTGCTATTTATATACAGTAGTACTGCTATTTGGTCATTGCATGTTGTCATTATTTGCTCACTATATGGTGGTTATGACATTGTTTCTTTTGGGAATGGTATGGAAGTGCTGTTTGGCCAACACATTCACACCGTTTTTTTGTTGCTTTTTAATTAGGCACTTTATGATGCGATTATTCATCCCCCATATAACTGTACATCATATGAGGGGTGGGATGCCAAAAGAAGATACTTCACAGATCTTCATCCAATATAAGGTCAGCCCAAGGATAGTGCTATAGGGATCAATTGCAACCACTAATCTCAGATGACGGTCTATGGGAGCATGCGGGAATTAGGGAGGAATTGGTTGGAATACAGCGGGCAACATATGTCAATAAACTGACATGGTGCCTTTCCTCTTGGCTAAATAGTAGAAAATTGCGGCACACAGTCTCTTTTTATCTGCAGTTAATTATTTATTTGTATTACATCACATAAAGTTCATGATCCAGTTCTGTCATAGGGAATTTACAGTGATCACATTCATAGGATATAGCGACCGGACATTTCGGCCCGTGAAGGCCTTTCTCAGCGGTCTATTATCTGAGAAGAACAATAATGCACATTCCATGAGTGACCGGCTACATCAACGTAAGATATGGATGAACATCACAAAATATAGATGATTAGCATAGAATTGATAGCATGAATAGCAAAAAATAATTTTTTATATATTGGCTAGTCTCCAATTACCAAGTAGGATCACTAGACACACCATGTCGAGGATGGTTTGATGCCATATATGTTTAAAAAAAAACGTAAAAGATTATTGTAATTATAACATTTTATTTTGCATTACTTTCAAACTTATTTTAGCATTTTAGACTCGTCTAAGATAAAATGAATTTCAAATTAATCAGCCTGCATATATTCAAATAGAACTGGCAGAAACTGTACTATGCTTCTGTGGCACTGAAATAATACATACCTCCTGCTGGAACACTTAAGTGACTAATGAAATGAGAAATTATCGTATTCGTCAGGAAACCCAAGCTACTATGTATCAGGTTCATTTCATTGTAAGTGAGAAAACGGAAGACAAAAAAATCTGAACTAATATAGATGAAGGTTATTTTATGTATATCTTACCATATAGTAGCATATTATATAGCTAAAGATGAATACATTGAGGATACTGTGAAAATTGGATTCAATTTACAATGGCATATACAAATATAATACATTTTCTCAACAAGCTGTTTACAGTAGGATTTGTCATCTTCTTGTGACCTATGATCATCAGCTGCTTAACATATTGGAAGCCTAAAACGCCAAATTGCACCATTTCCCGATGAAGTGAGGTAAACCTTCAGTTTGTAAATTGTTACAATGAGAGTATTCTATGGTGATGTATTCTACCATATATAATAGATTTGCTGCACAATGATTTTCAATGACAATAATGTGGCTTTATAAATAATTGTCTGTCTTTACAAAGTTTTTTTCCCCTTAGATTCTTAAAGCAGAAACCTGATCCCGATGACTCATTAGAAAAATGAGTGTCAATGAAGGTTTTTGATGGATGGGTTTATTCATTTATGGTATAATACACAATATGTGTAAATTTACAAAGGAAAAAATGCTACTTTGTTATAAGGATAAGGAGATAATTGGCGTGATGAATTTTATAATTTTGGTATCAAGCCAGTAAAAGAAGGAAGTAAGAAAAAGGAAAATCTTTATTTATATCTATCTCATGTTTTTATGAAAAGTCAGTAAAAGTCTATTCTAAAACAGTTTTGGGTTGAGTAATGCTTCAATGTGGAACCCCAGAAAAAACATATAAACTTGCAACATATAGGTTGTTTTTTTTTACTTAAAGAGAGACTTCCATCTGAAAAGTTTTTTTTAAAGGGAGCCTGTCATCAATTTTATGCTGAACTCACCAAGGACAGCATAAAGTAGAAACAGATGCGCTGATTTCAGCGGTGTGTCACTCATGAGCTAAAAGTAAGTGGTTGCTGAGAACCAGCATCATAATCATTGCAGCACAGGCCTTGAAAAGAGTCAAATCTACCTGAGAAGAGTCATGTTTATTCATAAGCTCCCACTAGGCGGCGCAGGCGTGTGACATCAGTGAGTGAGCGCTGCCCGCACTGCCTGTTACTGGAGCTGTGAGTAAGGTGCCCTAGTAAAGAGATGAGCGCTGATTTAAAGTTACGGATTACAGTTAATAAATGTATACTCCTCTGAGCGTCGGGGAGGGGGATCTGTGGATGGCACTGTTATGGGAGGGGGATCTGTGGATGACACTGTCTAGGGGGGGATCTGTGGATGACACTGTTATGGGGAGGGGGATCTGTGGATGGCACTGTTATGGGGAGGGGGATCTGTGGATGGCACTGTTATGGGGAGGAGGATCTGTGGATGGCACTGTTTAGGAGGGGATCTGTGGATGGCACTGTTTGCGGGGATCTGTGGATGGCACTGTTATGGGGAGGGGGATCTGTGGATGGCACTGTTATGGGGAGGGGGATCTGTGGATGGCACTGTTTAGGGGGGATCTGTGGATGGCACTGTTATGGGGAGGGGGATCTGTGGATGACACTGTTGAGGGGGGGATCTGTGGATGACACTGTTATAGGGAGGGGGATCTGTGGATGACACTGTCATGGGGTGGATCTGTGGATGACACATTTAGCATAAGATGCTATATAGTGTCATCCATAGATCCCCCCCATAGCAGTGTCATCCACTGATCCCCCTCCCCATAGCAGTTTCATCCACTGATCCCCCTCCCCATAACAATGCCATCCACAGATCCCCCTCCCCATAACAATGCCATTCACAGATCCCCCTCTTCATAACAGTGCCATCCACAGATCCCAATCAGTTCCCTGGACTGGAGAAGATCATCTTGAAGACAGGGAGGGCTGGGCATTCAGGGGTAGTCTTATACGGCAAGTATAGCCCAAACCCCATATTTTAAATGGAAAAGTTGGGGGTCGTCTTATACGCCCAGTCGTCTTATACGCCGGAAAATACGGTATATGGAGTAAAAAAAGTAATTCCAGAAAACAATGCATCTGTTATTTTTAAAAAAAATAAAAAATAAATAAATATATATATATATGAAAAGGAAAGCAAATGGCGGAACTGGAAAAAACAATGTGGGTGCTAGGTCCAGGGATGTAGCAGCTTACCCCATAAGATACAGATAAAAGACGGACAGCACTCCAAGTAAAAATAGTGGTGTTTATTCACCCATGTGGATGGCAACGTTTCAGCTCATACAAGAGCCTTTTTCAAGCAATGAACACAGTGTATAGTGGGGTATATATAGTCCAACCCCTATTACATCACAATGTAGTCAATTAACAACAATATATAAAATTAAAGTGCAAATAGTGCATATAAAGTTTCAAAATACATATATACGTGTATCTTACACATCAATGGTGAAGCGCATCAATGTCGTGTCAAAATTACAGTACGAAGTAAATATATTATACCATAAAAGTGCAATAATTGGTAAGTGGATACAGGTGTACACTCCTGTATCCACTCCTGGGAGTCATTCCTGAATGCTTATATGAAAGTCAGCTAGACAAGTGCAGTATGAGGAAGATTGCTCCAAAGAGACTACTGTGCTTAACTCTGACTGTAGCTGTGTTTACTGTAAGAACTCTAGAAATTGTGCATACTGTAAAAACTGTCAGTCCATGCATGCTGAGAACTGTAATTTATATACCTGAATTTGAATCTTCAGTGAACAACTGTTCTACTGCAAAACTGCATCATAATTGCCTTCTCCACAACTACAGAGGACCCTGCCTTGCACCCCACAATTTTTTATCCTCAAGAGAATGCAAACCAGCATCAGGGAGTAGTACCCCAAGACCAGTGTCTGCCCTGAAGGAAAGAAATATGTGCTATTCACATAACTGCACAGCCCAGGGGAGCATCACAGTGAGTACAAACCATGATTCTTGCTACTATCACTCCTATCCTCTATTTTTCTTTTCTTTTCTATGAACAATACACCTATAACTGGCTCCAATGTTCCATTTCCTCAATACAGTGTCGAGTTAAGGCTTCATGGGTCCATCAGATGTAATTGAGCCTATATTTCATCTATACATCTATCTCTGTATGTCCACACAGAATATATAATCAGTAAGACCTAATCTATTCTAATATATAAACATTTTCTCATACAAAATAGACCCTAGTTTCAAGAGATAGGATTCAAAGTTCTCACCAAATGGGGCTGTCTTCTGCTGGACCTTTAGGGCCCATTATTTTTTCTGAGTCACAGACCCCTGAATGATCCTCTGGTACTCTGGTGAACCATTTGGTCTTTGTTTCCATAGCATAATCATAGAGGTCCAGGTGATATGAGGCACTGTTTTGTGGAATCCTCACAATGTGAAGTTGCTATATCTGTCCCTATGACATGGAAACACAAATTATTTCCATTCCCTAACTACACTTTTATTGATTAATTTTGGTTTTTAATAAGCCCCACCCGAATTTTAAGGTTTTGAGTTGAGCCAAGTTTTAAAGGTGTCTGGAAATGGCTATCAATGATCTAAACAATAGTGCTGAACTTTCTTACTATCACTACTTTTCATTTTATGTTGTTTACTGTGTATGCTACAAGGCCAACAGTTGTACATAGGTTTCACAGTTTATTCACAGTAGTTTATCATTAAAGATCACATTGCGACTAGTTTTTAGTCACTTTATAATTATACCATTGTTTAATTCCAGTCGTGTGATTTTTGAATCCCATCCGAAAGCTATCATTGTGTTCCTGAAATGTTTGCTTATTCACTTTAAATGAAGGGCATTGACATGAGATTGTGGTATATTATTATGTATGTGGACAGCTGTTCATCCAAATTAACAAAGAATTTTATGGAGTATGAAAAGTGAATTCCAGGCAATCTGCTTTCATAATGTACTACTGAATGCAGATCCTTTCTCCAAGCCTCAAGGCCCGTATGCACAGTTTTGAATTTAAACAAGACTCAAATTATGATAATAGGGAACCATTATGATCTGTTCTTGCCTAGTTACACTGAGTAACAGGAATTTAACAATATGTTTTAAACTTGTGCTAATCACTGACTCATTAATAATTTTACTTTAAAGGTGCAGGTCCATTAAACCAGCTCTACTCTTGCATATACTAATTCCCAGTTTGAAGCTTTTGTAAAAGCAAGACTTTTATATCAGACTAATGTAGCAAAAAATACTGCCATTTGATTCAGGAAGACTGGATGTACATTCTAATTTCTTACCAAAACTGTTACCAAAGTACAGTATAGGTAGAAGGGAGGGAGCTGTGTTATAGTCATTTATCATTTTGCTTTTATTATTTTTTATTTTGTACTTCAAGTTATTAAAAGATATGTCTCATCAATAAATATTTTAAAAGGGTCAGAATGTTATAAAAAATAAAATGTCATATTCACTTCACCAATCCCCCTCCACTCCCATTCCCACACTTTCCAAATCCCCCACCAGTCTCCACTCCCTGGTCCCTCTCCACACAGAAATAGTGACTGTTCAGTCAATCACTGACTGAAGCTGGTCACTGATGCTGGACTAGGAAGTGCAGACTGATAGGAAACTTGGCAAGCATCAGAACAGAAGTGGCGGGGGATTGGTGAGGTGAGTATGACTTTTCAAAAAGTTTTTACAGTATTCTGAACCTTTTAAAATATTTTTAGCATTCCATGGAAATATCAAGGGTTGTTGGGTAACAAAGAATGTTTGGGGGTATAGTTACATTGGGCTACCTGTTGACATATTTGGCAAATAAATAACCAACTAGAATTGAACATTCAAAATACTGGTACTGTTGCTTGGACAACTAAACTTTTTTAGGCTAGGGCTAAGATTGTAATGTTGCACTGCTAAGTAAAAATTATGCGGTCACATTGCGACCTGCAAGCTAAAGGGGTTAGGACTCGTCAGTTAGCAAAAGTCTTTACTTGTTAGATTGCAAGATGACTACATTTGCTATCATTATTTGCAATTTTGAGCAACATGACACAGAATTTTTATGTTCTGTTGCCAAATTCGCCAAATTTGTTTGTCATTATATGTAAAAAAAACACATGAAAACAGCATCACTTGACAGCATTAAAGCAGCAATGCACCATGTGTGGTCTGCATTAGTATATAGTGTATAGAGCAAGAGTCTCAGTGTATACAAGAGGCAAAATCTAACCTGGGCCCAGGAATTTTTGGTTACATTTCGGATAAGATTAGAGATAAGCAAGTTACTCAAATCAGCTGTATCATTCAAAATTAGCCAAATCAGTCAACCAGTTTGATTCAGGTCTGAATATTTTCTCCCCAAATTGAAAATGTTTCAATTTGCCTAAAAAAAATGTGTGAAACTCTGAGGTCTCCTAGGACTTTCTCTCCCTCTCTCCCAAATTAAATGACCAAAAATTTGTATTGGGACGCAACTTAACTTGGGTCGGACTCAATTCATTTAGAATCAATTAGCTCATCTCTAACGATGATACAATTGGTTACAGTCCTTGGAGTAATGGTAAAATGTTCTTTGGTTTTGCAGTAAAAATCCCTAATTGTCTCAAAACACATAAGGAGGTAATGATTATTAGTAGAAAGCACTGATGAAAATGCTTTGTGGTTATGGTATCAGCAAATACTTTCTTAAATATTGCAGACCTCTGTCTGGGGCCAAAATGTCACTCCAGTTAGAAAGAAAACATTTTATACTTGTTATAAACTCCAAATTACCAGTGAATATGAATATTTATCTTCACAGAAAATAATGAAAGATACACTTTGCAAGGTTAATTACCTTGCTTTTGCATAATTGGTTTTGGCAAGGATTTGGTTGTTTATAATTATGAAAATAACAAAATTCATGAGTCATAAATTCCATAATGAGAGGTGTTAGATATGTTCATTGTGTGCCAAAATTCAATTTAGAGAGAGTGTACTTCATGTTCTAAGCACCAAACAAACACAAAGAATTGATATATGAATTGAAAACAAGCTGGCTTGATCATTTAAAACATTTGAGTTCAAAGGCATACATCACTATTTAATTAGAAATATGTTGGATAGATAGATAGGTCGATAGATAGACCAAGTTTGCAAAGACATATAGATCAAAGTTGGGCTATAAAAAATATTAAATCCGTTAAAACAAAATGAAAAGAATATGGCAAAACTACAAACCTGATGAGAAGGCCATCTACCAAAGCTTACAGAAGGGGAAAGGAGGGCATATTAATCAGACTTAACAAAAGATACAATGATAACACTAAAGGAGCTCAAAGATCCACAGAGCAAAAGAAGGATCTGTGTGTAGGAAACTATAAGCCGTATACACCACAGAGTTGGGCTTTATAAAAGAGTGGCCCCAAAAAGTATATTCATTGCTTAAAGAACATAAAAAACATGTTTGGAGTTCACCAAACAGCATGCATTAAGACTCCTAAACACATGGAAGAAGGTTTTATGGTCAGATAAGACAAAAAGTCAACATTTTGGCCATTATAGGAAATGCTATGTGTCTTGCAAAACCAACACTTCCTATCACCTTAAAAATACCATTCCCATGATGAACCATGGGGATAGGAGCATCAGGCCTTGATTTAGGTTGCTTTAATTGGCAAGGAGTGGAAAACTGATCAGGATTGAAGATAAGGAGGTGGTAAATACAGTGCAATACTTCAGGAAAACCTGTTTAATTCTGTCAGAGATTTAAGACTGGGGTGGAGGTTCACCTTTCAGCAGGACAATAGCTCTTAAATATATTGCTAAAGCAAATATCTTAATTGGCATAGTCAAAGCCCAATATGTGACATGTCTTGTAATACTGTACACCAACACAGCCCATCTAACTCTGGAAGAATTGGCAGAAATCCCATTGTCTAGATCTGTGAATCTATTAGAGACATACCGGAAGAGACTTGCATCTGTCTGTAACAAATAGTGTCTCTACAAAGTATCAACTTTCAGAGGTGTAGTACTTATACACATTAAAGTTTTCAGAATTTTGTCTTAATTATTGTTTGTGTCACAGTAAAAAATGCACATCTTCAAAGTGGTAGGCACATCGAGTAAATCAAATGGTAACCCCCAAAATCCATTTTATTTCCAGGTTGTAAAGCAACAAAACGGGAGGTGAAAGGGGGTGAATACATTCACAAATCACAATAGATAAATGGACAGACTGACAGCCAAATAAATACGGTTAATTTTGTGATACAGCTATTTTTTGTGATTGACATATTCCTTTAAAACTAAGCAAGAGGCTTATGACTTGAATATCTAAAATAAAACATTTGATGGAATTTTCATGAAATAACAATATGTACGTGTTCAGCTAGAAACATCTTGAGAGCTACATTAAAAGTGTTTCAGTCATTGAATAAGTAGGTCAAGCATAACTAAATGAAAGGGCAAAGATTATGTAGGCCTACAACCAAAACCTCCAGACGTTTTCACATCATCACACCTCAGAGCACAGCAATAGCACAAGCCGGACATTGCTTCTAACAGGCCATGGTATTCCCTTGATAAAGGATACCACTATATGCCTCATACTGTATAGTCACATGTTCTGTCTGTCTTCTTTTCCTTACTACAATTCTTCACTACTTCCTCTGAAATTATCTCAGATGTTTCAGAAAATTTTGAGTCTTTGAAAAACAATAGATAGAGGTCAAAGTGAGTGATTCAGTGAATGAAACATTGGATAAATATATTAAATTCATACATATGTAAACTGTTACTCACATATGGAAGCTCTGTAATTTAAAATTAACTCTTGGGTAATGCTTTGTGTAGATGTAGCAGAGCTGAGCTCATCTTTTGGGATATCTTAAAACATTATACTCAGACATTTCATGTTTTTACACCAACTTATTGATGTGATGTGCTTCTAAAATGGGGCTACTTACATTAATTAAATATACCACGTTTTCACCAGTGTGACACAGTTTTATTCTCTGTCCCGTTAGAAAGGTACATCTATTTACTGGTGGCAGCATTTGTTAGTTATTCACTACCTTCTGATCTTTATCTGTGTCATATGACCAATAGTCTCTAACTCACACAACATCTCATGTGTCAGTCAGTTTCTGTATTCATTCTTTTAGAACTGACTTCCTGTCCTCACATAACACGCTGTATCAGAGAGTCAGAGTGTTGGTCACATGACACAGAAAAGGACCAGAAGGAAGTGGATAACTCACATATACAAATGCATCACATAGTTTTCTAACGGGCCAGAGAATAAAAGTTTTTATGGGAGTGCTACTTTAATCTGGTGTAGAAGATTCACCAGATTCACTAAGAGTTGATTCACATTTTTGGTGCACCGTGGTGCACAAGTCAACACTGTGTAGGAGTTGGTGTTTGTTAGCAAAATATCAATTGATGCCATGTGAATTATTTGCATTTGAATACTAAAGGCCCTTTTACACTGGATGACAATTGGGACAAATACACTACATTGGGACAAATATACTAGTGTTCCAAGGACTCACTTGGCTATCTTCTATAGTTACATAGAGAATGATTGGAGGGCATGTTGCATGCTAGCCTTAGGCTACTTTCACACTTGCGTTTTTCTTTTCCGGCATAGAGTTCCGTCCTAGGGGCTCTATACCGGAAAATAACTGATCAGGCATATCCCTATGCATTCTGAATGGAGAGTAATCCGTCCAGTTTGCATCAGGACGTCTTCAGTTCAGTCGTTTTGACTGATCAGGCAAAAGAGAAAACCGTAGCATGCTACGGTTTTATCTCCGGCGAAAAAAACTGAAGACTTGCCTGAATGCCGGATCCGGCATTTTTTTCCATAGGAATGTATTAGTGCCGGATCCGGCATTCAAAATACCGGAATGCCGGATCCGTCCTTCCGGTCTGCGCATGCGCAGACCTTTAAAAATAAAAAAAAATAAAAAATGGATCAGTTTTGCCTGATGACACCGGAAAAACGGATCCGGTATTGCAATGCATTTTTCTGACTGATCAGGCATTTTTCTGACTGATCAGTCAGAAAAATGCCTGATCAGTCAGAAAAAATGACATCCGTTTGCATACAGTTTGCCTGATCAGGCAGTCAGTTCAGGCAACGGAACTGCCTGCCGGAATCAAACAACGCAAGTGTGAAAGTACCCTTAGTCATAGGGTTGTTTCGATACCAAAATTTTGATTCGGTTTCGATACCATAAAAAAGTATTGTGATACTCGATACCATTCGATACCACGCAAAAAAAATAAAACACCAAAAAAAGCCTCGTGCATTCCGCATTTTATGGAACTTCCGACCCATAATAGAACAGTCCAATTCTATTATTTAGGGGGAAAAGGGGACTAAAAAAAAAATGGCGAATCACACAGTTTTTATTTATTTGTTTTCTGTTACGGTGCTCACTGCATAGGACATTTTTCTAAATATTTTAATAGTTTGGATTTTCAGACGTGGCAATATGTAATATGCTTATTTATTTATTGTTTATATATTTTATATGTAAAATTGGGAAAGGAGGTGATTTATACTTAATATTTTGATGTTTTTTTTTTTTTTTACTTTTTATTTTATAACTATTTTCCCCCTTAGGGGCCAGAACCTGGGATCTTTTAATCCCTTGTCCTATTCACCCTGATAGAGCTCTATTAGGGTAAATAGGATCTCACATTCTCCCTGCTGCCCTGTGCATAGTGTACACAGCAGCAGGGAGCTGACTATGGCAGTCAGGGCTTCAGTAGCATCCTGGCTGCCATGGTAACCGATTGGAGCCCCAGGATTACACTGCTGGGGCTCTGATCAGAACTGCCACTAATGAGGAGAAGGGGAGAGGGGGCGCACTGTACCACCAATGATTTTAATTTTGGGGAGGGCGCACTGCGCCACCAATGATAATATAAATAACATTTAATACAGGAGAAGGGTGCGGCACCTGAGGGGTTAACTGCTGCTAATTGCAGCTCCCTGCCAGCACCCGCCTCCGAGATGTGTATTAAAGAGGACCTTTCATCTGGCAAAAAATTCTGAACTAAGTATCATGATATGTACAGCGGTGCCCGGGGATCTCACTGCACTTACTATTATCCCTGGGCGCCGCTCCGTTCTCCCGCTATGTCCTCCGGTATCTTCTGGGACTTGGTTATACTGGGTGGAGACTGCCCTTGTTCTCCTGGGTGTCTCCTTCTCCCAGGCTGTAGCGCTGGCCAATTGCAGCGCAGAGCTCGGCTGGGCGTTTTTTTCTGGGAGAAGGAGATGCCCTGGAGAACAAGGAAAGTCTCCGCCCAGTATAACCAAGTCGCCGAAGATACCGGAGGACATAGCGGGAGAACGGAGCGGCACCACTGTACATATCATGATACTTAGTTCAGAATCTTTTGCCAGATGAGAGGTCCATTTACTTTTATTGGTGGTGCAGTGCGCCCGCCCCTCTCTCCTCTATTGGTGGCAGCGGCAGCAGCGGGACAGGGGGGAGGGAGAGACTGCTTCCTTCTCCTCTGTGCTGCTGAGGAGAACAATGAGCGCGCTGAGAGCAGCGCGCTGATTGTTCTCTGATACTAGACTGCGCAATAGCAAATCCTGGTATCGAGGTCAATACCAGGAAAAAGTATAGAATGGGTATTGAAAATTCGATACCCGAAACAACCCTACCCAGTCATTCAATTTATTTAGAGATGCGGTGACCCCAATCTTATGATTGACGGGGATCCCAGCTATCAGACCCCCACTGATCTAATACTTAACTCCTATACTTTGGATAGGGAATATCGGCTTATAATTGGAATACTGGAATTCTCCTTTGAATTACATTTTTTTAACTGCGTGCAACCATCAGTAGAGGGAGTGTGTGAATTTTTCAATGTTTAAACAGTATGCAAATCATAAGCTCCCCTAGTGGTTGTTGCAGTCATTCTGAATATTATTATTTGATTCTATGTATATGCCCATAATTGTAAGTTTTGTATCAGTAAAATGGAGTACTAACAGTAATGGACGTATATTAAGAAATTGATCAGTACATAATTTTGGACCTAAAAACAACATTGTATTAAAAGGTGTTAATGTGTTTAGACCAATAGTCCACCTACCGTATTTCAACAAGAAGTAGCACAATTCCTACAGACGTCTACTCTTCCAGTTTATTAACAAGATACATAAGACTTAAGAATAATATTTATACACAAATTTTATTTGAAGTGTGAACATTTTGTAGCCAAAGAACATTAAAGGAAGCAACAAATATATATCTCCAGATAGATTTTGCAGCAGTTTGAAACATTACATATGTAGTGTTTATATATTGCGGATACTTTATTAAGTTTCCTTCCAACTAAGTCAATGTAGGAATTTATTGTAGGAGCTAGAGTCTTAATATTTTTTTTAACTATTGCTCCTCAGGGGGCCTGGCTGACAACAGCAAGTTATCTTACATAGGATTCTGCTTTGAAATTTACACCCTTTCCACTCTTTGAGTATTATGTGTTTTGGTAAAAATCCTGCTTCTAGCCGTTACTTAATAGAATAAAATATCAAGATGGGTTAATGTATTATCCAAAATGTGTATACTTTATACATTTTTTGTGTTTTAATATATGTCTGTACATTAATATTAATACATATAAAGCATGGTATGTGAAATAGAGAGTTTACTTTTCCGTACATTGTAATGATATACTGCAAAGAAAAAATTTTGGGGAATTGGGTCAGCACAACCTGTATGTGGTGCACATCACTATGGTGAAATACATATACAAACGAAAAATACAAATGTGATAGCACTCTACATCCAGCAATTTGCCTCCATGCTGGATGATGCATTGGTGTACATTTTGGCCAAAGTGTAGTAAGCCACTCACCGCGTCAAGGTCGCCTCTATTTGAGTGGTCCCTAACTCTAGTTCCTACCTGTTCATGGGCCATGACAGCCACACAAAATCCAGGGAATGCAGGTCAGCATGCACGCCAAGCATGTAATGATATAGCTAGCTACAGTGGATATAAAAAGTCTACACACCCCTGCTAAAATGTCAGGTTTATGTGCTGTAAAAAAATGAGACAAAGATAAATAATTTCAGAACTTTTTCCACCTTTAATGTGACCTATAAACTGTACCACTCAATTGAAAAACAAGATGAAATCTTTGAGGTGGAGGTAAGAAAGCAAAACAAACTAAAATAATGTGGCTGCATAAGTTTGCACACCCTATTATAACTGGAGATGTAGCTGTGTTCAGAATTAAGCAATCAGATTCAAAATCATGTTAAATAAGAGTCAGCATACACCTGCCATCATTTAAAGTGCCTCTGATTAACCCCATATAAAGTTCAGCTGCTCTAGTTGGTCTTTCCTGAAATTTTCTTAGTCGGATCCCACAGCAAAACCCATGGTCCACAGAGAGCTTCCAAAGCATCAGAGGGATCTTATTGTTAAATGATATCAGTCAGGAGAAGGGTACAAAAGAATTTCCAAGGCGTTACATATACCATTGAACACAGTGAAGACAGTCATCATCAAGTGGAGAAAATATGGCACAACAGGCATTACCAAGAACTGGACGTCCCTCCAAAATTTATGAAAAGACAAGAAGAAAACTGGTCTTGGAGGCTACCAAGAGGCCTACAGCAACATTAAAGGAGATGCAGAAATATCTGGCAAGTACTGGCTGTGTGGTACATGTGACAACAATCTCCCATATTCTTCATATGTCTGGGCTATGGGGTAGAGTGGCAAGACGAAAGCCTTTTCTTACGAAGAAAAACATCCAAGCCAGGCTACATTTTGCAAAAACACATCTGAAGTCTCCCAAAAGCATGTGGGAAAAGGTGATATCGTCTGATGAAACCAAGGTTGAACTTTTTGGCCATAATTCAAAAAGATATGTTTGGGGCAAAAACAACACTGCACATCACCAAAAGAACACCATAGCCACAGTGAAGCATGGTGGTGGCAGCATCATGCTTTGGGGCTGTTTTTCTTCAGCTGGAACTGGGGCCTTAGTTTAGCTAGAGGGAATTATGAACAGTTCCAAATACCAGTCAATATTGGCACAAAACCTTCAGGCTTCTGCTAGAAAGCTGAATATGAAGAGGAACTTCATCTTTTAGCATGACAACGACACAAAGCATACATCCAAATCAACAAAGGATTGGCTTCACCAGAAGAAGACTAAAGTTTTGGAATGGCCCAGCCAGAGCCCAGACCTGAATTCGATTAAAAATATGTGGAGTGATTTGAAGAGGGCTGTGCACAGGAGATGCCCTCACAATCGGACAGATTTGGAGTGTTTTTGCAAAGAAGAGTGGGCAAATCTTGCCAAGTCAAAATGTGCCATGCTGATAAACTCATACTCTAAAAGACTGAGTGCTGTAATAAAATCAAAACGTGCTTGAACAAAGTATTAGTTTAAGGGTGTGCACACTTATGCAACCATATATATATATTTTTTTCCTCTACCTAAAAGATTTCAGTTTGTTTTTCAATTGAGTTGTACAGTTTATGGGTCACATTAAAGGTAGAAAAAGTTCTGAAATGATATATCTTTGTCTCATTTTTTTACATCACAGAAACCTGACATTTTAACAGGGGTGTGTAGACTTTTTATATCCACTGTATATCTGAGCTAATGTTGATTATAAAACTGGCCATACATAGTAGATAAATGTCATCTGAACCCTCCACTTTCTGCAAGCTGCCTGACCATCTAATGTATGAAGTCCTCCTGATGCTCCCTGGTGATACACATTTATTGAGTAGATAAACTGTCATAAGAGATGTCTGCCTGTGACTTATTTCCCTCCGCTATTGAAAATATATGCATGTATGGCTGAACTAAGTGTGCATGTGTACAAGGCATCATGTGAGATAGCTGTTGATGAACAAGAGTTTTTAACAAATATAGTCAACTTAAGAAGGTTAGGAAACTATAACTTTGATTCTTAGCAAAACTTTGGTGAAAATATGTTAGATTTTTATTCCCTGCAGACAACGAAAAGGTCATCCTTTGCAACTGAAAGAAAAGAGGTTTCTTTTTTAAAGTGCAAAAGGATTTTTACAGTTTCTGCCATTGAATGTGCTCTAATATGAACTGCTGACAGTACAAATGGTTGGTAGATATAATGCAATGGTTTGATGTCTTTTTTCAGTTATAGGATATTTGGGGTTATTGGCAGCAGTAAAACCATATAATTAGTGATCTTGTTGATTAACTAGAGGGGGTCAGAATATGAGTTTTACCTTCTTAGACCTCATGCACATTGCAAATCTATGGTTAGTGTGCCGGTTTGGTGCACTCATCCATATGGTTCCATATTGCTAAGCCATAAGCACTCAGATTTTGTATCAATTTGTGAAAAAAATATTGATGCACCTTCATATTAAATCAGGTGCTCAACCATATGCATGAGCCCTTAAATTGAATTATTTGTTACATACTGTAAATATTTTTTACCCTGGACAAACTGGGGTTTGTGAAAGAGGCAGTAGATCTATATCTGTAGTAGATCTATATTGGGCAAAGCCATCAATTTTGGTGGATTTGGTCAACCATCTAATGTATATGAGCCTTCTATCTTTATGAAGATTAGAGCAAGCATGTGCATCCTATGGAAGAGGCTTGAAAGCCTACTCACTGGAGCCCAACAAGGTGGCTGGCTGGGTAAGTAGTGAAGCACCTTTGCATGCAAAGAGGAGGAGGGCAATGGTGGGCACAGAACGCTAACGCAAGAGAGAGGTAGCTGTTTGACAAAGAACCCAACAGTTTTCTTTTGTGCATGGCCAGCTTTAGAATGTTTCTATAAACAAATTAACCTGATTGTAGACTTTAGATGTAGTTTTGATTACAATATTCTAATATGCAAAGTGTCTAAAAGACAGTACCTCATATAGGCTGGAATTTGTACTACTCCACCCTATTGTTTCCATAAGCATAAAATGCTTTAGAGGTGTCTGGCAGGTGGTCAGTCGCCTTTACTCTGAGCCAATGCTCTTGGTAAAGCTGAGGGTGAAAACTGATTGATGACAGATTTATTAATTGTATGGATAGTTTTTTACATTTAAAGAGTTTGTCAAATTTAGCCATTTATCTATTTTTCGTCAGAGATAATAAAGATTACTTATTAAATAGCAAATTGAGACAAACCCCTCAATAGGGCAGAATATGGTTAATAGCATTCTTTAAACCTAAATGAAAAATTACAATGGCAAATACAGCTCAATATTAAGAAAGGATCATTTAAATTTTGTGGTTAAATAAAATCATGTTTTGAAGTAAACATATATGCAATGTCACAAAGAAATAGAAAGTCTTAAAAGATTAATACAAACTTTCCATTGTTATATGTATGAAGGGATTTGTTACACTGTTTACTTAATACAGCAGTGGCGGCAATTGAAACTGCCTTTTGTTCCATCTGTGCCCACAATTGATTTATACATTAGTAAAATTTACTGTATGTAATGTAGATCTTGATCATTGTATCAAAAAAGCAAATATGTTTAGTCTTTAGAATACCCACAGGGGTGAAAAAAATTGAGGCACAAATCTCAAACCTTGACTTGACTAGTTCTTTTTAGCAAATCTACCCCACTGTGATTAATTATACCACTTTCAAAGCTAAGCCCTGCCAAAGATCTATATCATTGTGCGATTTCTTTGAAACAGAGGCTCAGGTCACGTTTAAACATGTCACTATGGAAAAGTGGGTGATCAATACATTTGTGCCTAAGCTGTATTTGCCTACTTAGAGCTAAAAGTTACAGATTGAGTAGACAAAAAGGTGAAGAAAACGTGTAAATAAATGAAATTAATGATGCTTAAAATAGCTCTTCAGAATGTACATTATAATTATAATGTAAGGTAGAATATAGTGTTGGGCGAGCATACCGCGTGTGCTCAAGCGCAATGCTCGAGTCTCCTCCTTGCACGTTTGTTGGCTGCTATGCAGCCAATAAACATGCAGGTAAGTACTGCCATTCACTGTAATGCTGTATTGCCCCTGACTTCTCTACTCTACCAGAAGAAAGCGGCTGAACATAAAGGCACTCTAAATGTGGCTTTTATGGTGTATTGAATACACTGTATTCCCATGCACCCCTTCCACCACTAAAAAGGGTTCAATTTGGTTCAATCTCCCTTTTCTCGTCCTCCTCCTCCTCCTCCTCCATCATATCAACATGCTTATTAGACTGCCCTTGCTCCTAATGTTTTAAAGAGTCAGCTCAGCAGTGGGCCCTCACCCATAATGTTTTAGAGGGTCACCAGCAGGCCCTCACCCATAATGTTTTTGAGGGTCACCAGCGGGCCCTCACCCATAATGTTTTAGAGGGTCACCAGCAGGCCCTCACCCATAATGTTTTTGAGGGTCACCAGCAGGCCCTCAGCCATAATGTTTTAGAGGGTCAGCTCAGCAGCAGACCCTAACCCCTAAATATTTTGATGGTCAGCTCGGCAGCAGGCCTTTGCCCACAAAATTTTTTAGATGGTCAGTTCGGCAGCAGGCCCTTGCCCAAAATGTTTTAGATGGTCAGCTCTGCAGCAGGCCCTTGCCCACAAAATTTTTTAGATGGTCAGCTCGGCAGCAGGCCCTCACCCACAAATTTTTTTAGATGGTCAGCTCGGCAGCAGGCCCTTGCCCACAACATTTTTTAGATGGTCAGCTCGGCAGCAGGCCCTCGTCCACAATTTTTCTTAGATGGTCAGCTCGGCAGCAGGCCCTAGCCCACAAAACGTTTTAGGTGGTCAGCTCAGGAGCAGGCCCTCGCCCATAATGTTTTAGATGGTCAGCTCGGCAGCAGGCCCTCACCCACACATTGTTTTTAGATGGTCAGCTCGGCAGCAGGCCCTCGCCCACAACATTTTTTAGATGGTCAGCTCGGCAGCAGGCCCTCGCCCACACAATTATTTAGATGGTCAGCTCGGCAGCAGGCATTCGCCCACAATTTTTTTTAGATGGTCAGCTCAGCAGCAGGCCCTCACCCCTAATGTTTTAGATGGTCAGCTCAGCAGCAGACCCTCACCCCTAATGTTTTAGATGGTCAGATCAGCAGCAGGCCCTCGCCCCTAATGTTTTAGAGGGTCACCAGCAGGTCCTTGCTCCTAATGTTTTTGAGGGTCACCAGCAGGCCAGCAATCGTAATTTTTTGCAAGGGTGTGTATGATGCCCTCCTTTATGTGTAATAAAGGGTGTATTGGAGTGCCGGTTCCTTGTAATTTTTGGCAGCCCTTTCCCTTAGTGCATAGGCTTTATGAGTGTAGGAGTCCCACTACCTGAATAATTGTACCACAATGTGAATTAGGTCCCCCTTTATGTGATATACAGATTGTATCAGAGTGTCTCTTCCTTGTAATTTTTGGCAGCAATTGCACTTTATATATAAGTAAATATACAGGAATGAATGTTTCCTAGCAATTTTTCCTCTAAAATCAATTTTATTTTCGGTTCGGTGCGTATTATTGTCAGTCTGTAAAAGTGGCGTACTATTCGGACAACATCATTCCCAGCAGAGACCTGGGAGTCCAAGATGCATCCAGACATCCTCCCCATGCTGTTCCCGAACCATTTCAGTGGTGTTTCCATCAATTTCTGACCTTTTCATATGAACCAGACACCCTCTTCAGAGCAGGGGTTGCCTGGTTTAATGCTCAGGTTCTCCTATTGACTTTCATTGAGCATCCCAAGGTGTTCTATTCGAGCACCCAAGCACTTTGGTGCTCTACCAACATTAGTAGAATACCAATTTAACTGCATATCGTTGGTGCACCGTGAATATATGGTATAGGCCCACAAGCTTAGCCTGTTTGTTACAGACAGTAGATGTGGATGCACCATGCCAACCAACAGATTTGACTTAGGCTTTTCCTGAGAGAGTTATCCTGGCAGCTTCCTGGTTTTCACCCTTTAATCCCTACAACAGGATCTGGCCTTTATGCAGGGGAGCCACCAGTCTGCAACCTCTTGGAATATTGTTATAATATTAATATTATGATATTAAAATATTTTTCATACACATTGAACACTGTAACAAAAATAAATAAATAAAAAATATCTAAATTGCTATGTTTTTGGTCCCCTCAACAACTGAATAAAAATAAATAAAACATTGCATGTACCCCAAAACAAACTACATCTTGCCCTGGAAAAAAATTCAAAAGTTATCGGTATCAGAATATGGTGATGCAAAGAAAAAAAAATTTTTACTTTTGAAAAGTAGTAAAACTTAATAAAAAACTTAAATTTGGTATCACTGTAATTGTGCTGACCTGCAGAATAAGGTTGCTATGTCATTTTAAATGAACAGCAATTGCCATATTAACAAAACCCCAAAAACAATGGCAGAATTTTCTTTTTTTCCAATTTTACCCATCAAGTATATTTTTCTCATTTTCCTATACAAGATTTGGTAAATTAAATAGTGCTATTAAAATATGCAACTTGTCCCGCAAAAAAAGAAAACAGTGAACAGAAAAGCAAAATAAAAAAGTATGGCTTTTGAAAGCTAGACAGGAAAAAACAATGGCGAAAAAAATAGCATATGTCCTAAAAGGGTAATAAGACCTAAAAATCTACCTTTTGTACAGCTGTCAATGAGCAACCATTGTAGGCTTGGTCTATAGGCTCCATCATTTACATTCATGAAAGGGAGCGTAGATTACTGCCCCATGATCACTGCTTCAAACCCAGCTCTGAGAACCTACAGAATTAATATTTTTTTTGCCTTATGTTTAGTACTCTTTTTTAACTTCTGACACTTCAATGATTAGAGTATGAGGTGAGTATAACATGATTTATATTAGGCAATTGGCAGGGGGGAGGGTTGTCTGAAATTTTAAACTTTAGAAACTCTTCAGATACGATCAACCATTTTACAATGGAAAACCATTCAGAGCTCAATCACAAATCCTCCTGTATCAAACGTTACATTACATCGACAAATACTCTGGTGCCAAGAAAATTCACAGTAAGGAAAAACATACCCAGATGGCTCTCAGCTTGGTCAACATAGCGAGGAGTGATACAGAACAGCTCCTGCATTTGTCACATGCACTGTTCTAGACACAAAATTAGTGCATGTAAAGATGTTTAGGAATTCACAATAGAATTAAAAAAAGCTTCTAGCAATGAAATATTTTGTAACATTGGTAACATTCATTTTATGTTCTAGAATGTATTCGTTTAGATTCATTTTTGCCTGGTTTACCTTATTAGGGGTAAAACTAGACCTGGATTGTGGAATAAAAGAGCTCCTAACACAGTTCAAATAAGAGGGCAATTCTAAAAGATGACTGTTTTACATTACACCTTTAAACTACAATGTGTTTGTTCAACTTATATTTCACAAAATAGTTATCTTTATGGCGCCCTTAGGCTTTCATTTAAAAAGAAAAAAAAAAGAAAGAAAAACTGCTTTTGCCAGAATGCGTTTTACTACACAGTGTCCATTTACCTGCTGAGTTTATGCCCTGGAATAAAACAATATGGGATTACACGAAGCAATCTTGAAAAAATATATATTATTTTTATAGAAAATATATTTTTATAATATAAACTTATTTTCTATGTAATATTCTATGGAGTTCTTTGCTTAAATGACTCCATTGTTGTTTTACATTGTTGTTTTCCATAAACTGACCTTAGTTTAAAGTCTGCTTTTGTAAGATATGGCAAATGTATTAGGAGGCATCTGCCTCTTTAGTGCATCATGGGAGGTCTGGGCACCAAAAGCTGAAAGCAGTGTAAAGTTCAGTTTCAACTTACGTTTTAATAGCATAACTTATCTTGAATCTGTTCAGCTGCGTTGGCACCACCTCCTCCCACTCATTATCCATCCCTTCTACCCACATTCTACTCACTTTTTGGAAAGTGGTAAAAAGAAAAAAAGAATCTTTTTCTTTGGCAGAAAACTGGCATAAAACCATTGTTTTATGTTTTTGAAGCAATAATTCTATGGGTCAGTATCTTTGTAATTCAGCAGAAAGGTAGCCTCTGTGACAGAGCAGAAAGCCATAGTTACCCACCATCTGGTAGGTCTCAGGTTGCTGTAGGCTTGCTGTAAGGTCCCACTCCCAAGTAGAAATGAGCTGATCTATTTAAAAGAATCAATTTGCCTTATCAAGCAGAGTTCTGCACCTGTGAAGGGGGGTCCCCAAAGCTGAGATCACTCACTCTGCCACTTGATTGACAAGCCAAGATGTCTGGCTCTGACAGTCCTGTGACTTTGACTCTCCTTTGAGTAGCAGTACAAGTGCAGTAGCAAAAGGAGAGTCTCTGCACTGAGTACGACGCTGTTCAGCTCTGTCAGTAAAGTAGCAAGGGGGGCATCCTCAGCTTTGGGGACTCTGCTTGGAGAAACAAATTGATTATTACTACTTACTTGATTCACTCATCTATAGTCCCAACATAGGTGGAAAAAACTGCACAGAGACTCAGTTTGAGCTCTTGTCAGGGAATAATGGTAAGGTGAGTACAACTTATTATTTTAGGGGCATCTATGGCTGGCATATTATTTTAGGGGCATCTGTGGCTGGTGAATCATTTTGGGGGCATCTGTGGCTGGCATAATATTTTGGGAACAGCTATGGCTGTCATTATTTTTGGAACTTATGTGACTGGGGTGTTATTTTGGGGGCATCCGTGGTCAGCTTTCCATTTTTCGGGCATCCATGGCTGGCATATTATTTTAGTGACATCTGTGGTTGGCATCTAATTTTGATGACCTCTATAGACAGCATATCATTTTGGTAGCATCTGTGGCCAGCATCTTATTTTTCGTGCATTTGAGGCAGGTGTGTCATTTTTGGGGCACAGTTTGCTGGCATATGGTGTAATTATCATTATGACACCATTTATAAAGTACAATTTTTGGAGGCAGGTACAGTAATAGGGGCACATGGGGCAGCAACAGGCAACAGAATTGGCGTTATCAGCATGATGAGTTTGTTTAGTTTGGAGAAAGGTAGGGAGAATGTTGGAAAAGTGAGTAGCCAAGATGTCTGTAATGCAAGTTACATCTGGAAGAAGTTGTAATGGTGGCTGGGGTCAGATAAGAAAGATGGGAAAAGTAAGCAACTAGAATTGGAGAAGTTGACTGAGATGTCTCTGTTTCAAACACTTTAGATACAATTCGTGGCTGGAAAAGTTTTGTTGATCCAGGCCAAATGGAAGAGGCTGTAAAAGTGACTTTAATCAAAGAAAACGTGCATCAGTTGTAAGTCTTTGGATTTTACTGTACAGTTTGCAGAAGATCTTTTTAAACCTAATACCCACCACTATATTGTCACTGTAAAGGGGCACTACTAGTCAGTTTCTTCAGTGATGGTATAATATTATTTGACTCCTATTTAATGGTATTTGTATTGGTAATGCTCATGGTTTGGCATTAGCTGGGATGGTGATCCACTCAGGTATCAGAGGTGTTTTGCACCTCCATGCTGAACAATTAGGTCTGTCTCTGCTCTTTCTGCTTAGTAATGAGCGGCAGGGGCAATATTCGAATTCGCAATATTTTGCAAATATTTTGTAGAAAATTCGTCAAATATTTGCGAATTTGAGAATTCGCAATTATTTTCTTGATTTCGAAAACCGGCAATGCAATATCCGCATAATGCGTGCGCAATACAGACGTGGGTCACTTTTGCTACATTTTCCAAGCTGCTAGAAGTTTTCTGAAACTGGAGAAAATGTTTGGCACGGTAGAACATTAAAAATGGCTTTATATGCAGATAGAGTGCTCCAATATATTTGCGATTGCGCTAATCGGCACTAATGATGCTAATATTTTGGCGCAATATGTGAAACTTCACATTTTAGCAGGTCTGACTACATATTACTGATGCATTGTTGTGACATCACAGCCCTATGTCTGTAGCATGAATGAATTGTCAGCAGAAGCTATCACACTACCTAACACCCTGAACTGGAACCTATCAGCTACACTATATCACTATCTAACCTACGCTGACTATCTCCCACTAACTATCTGTATTATATATATAAGCTATCTAACTATCTATTTAATGTAATGAGTGGAAATCACAAAGCACAGCAATGACACTGCTGTCTCTCTCAGAAACAAAACTGTAGAAAATGGCTGCTGGAGAGGTTCTTATATAGTAAGGGGTAGGCAACTTTCCTATTGGTTGCTCAGACAAAGACATTGCAGCCTTCTAATTGGCCCACAAGCAAGAAGGGAGGAAACTGATGAAAATAAAATCTAGAATATTTGAAATTACGAATGTATATAACTATATTCTAAATATTCGCAAATTCTCGAGGTGCCGATATTCGCGATTAATATTTGCGCCCAACACTATTTCTGCTTAGGAATAGCTCCTGTCATTTCCTTGAATGTCTGGTATTATTTCTCACATCAAAAGACCACGGCACTCTGTGATTATTTTAGTTGCTTATTTTTTTTCAAATCTTTTTTATATATATTATTTTCTTTTGTATAGCCATCCAAAAAAGTAGCCACTGGCCAACGTTTCGGTCTAGTCTTAGACCTTGTTCACGGCCTTAGTCTGTGGAGCAGGGAGAATGGTGGATGGTATTATTTCTCCACCCCACTGACTTGTGACAAAGTAAATAGAATATCAATTCCAAACTTTTACAATTTATCTATCTTCTGATTTACTAATACAATGAATACAATTTTATCTTGGGAGTAATTTGCTGAAACCTCCAGTAATATTGTATATACTGTATGTTATTTTAATAGGGAATTGCTGCAGGTTCTGATTTACAGCCATTATGAAAACAACCAATTATCCAAAACAACCAACTATCCAAAACTAGTGAAATCATCTATAGGGAAATAAAACTCCTTGTAGTTATACCTTTCAAAAACTATAGACCCAAAAATATAGTTGACTATTATATGTTTAAAACTGCATTTTCCAGGAAAGCTGCTGGGAATTAAATTTTTACCTATTGTAGTATGTTCCAAATCCTGCTAGAGAATTGCAAAGGATGCCATCATATATATGTTATTGTGCGCAGTACTGGGGGCCATATCTCCAGAAGGATATAGATACTCTAGAGAGAGTTCAGAGAAGAGCTACTAGTACATGGATTGCAGGATAAAACTTACCAGGAAAGGTTAAAGGACCTTAACATGTATAGCTTGGAAGAAAGAAGAGACAGAGGGGATATGATAGAAACTTTTAAATACATAAAGGGAATCAACTCGGTAAAGGAGGAGAGCATATTTAAAAGAAGAAAAACTACCACAAGAGGACACAGTTTTAAATTAGAGGGGCAAAGGTTTGAAAGTAATATAAGGAAGTATTACTTTACTGAGAGAGTAGTGGATGCATGGAATAGCCTTCCTGCAGAAGTGGTAGCTGCAAATACAGTGAAGGGGTTTAAGCATGCATGGGATAGGCATAAGGCTATCCTTCATATAAGATAGGGCCGGGGACTATTAATAGGATTCAGATATATTGGGCAGACTAGATGGGCCAAATGGTTCTTATCTGCCGACACATTCTATGTTTCTATGTTTCTATGTTAGTCTACGGATCAACAAACTGAAGACAATATTAAGAGCATCTGGGACAGTATGATAGGTAGGTGCTATCCTTTATGCTCAGTGAGTACACGTGAAACAAAATATTCTGATTTCACTTGAAAAAAAAAATCTTAATTCATATTTCTTCCTAGTGTCATGTTTGATAGGTTAGTTATTCTTTCCAACAATCAATATAACTAACTTGGTTTCCCAGCACAATTTGCATTTTCACTAAGTCAAAACAAGAAATGAGAACATGATAATGTTATCCTTTTGAAAAGGTCTCTGTGGAACCACTGTTTTACCCTCAGCCACTGATAAAGAAATGAACTTTTGAAGATGACACAGGTTGTATGAAATATCAGATTAACCTTAAGCAGAAGAACATGTCTTTGGGTTTTTATTATATTCATAACAAGCTTAGGGAGAATCTTTATGCTTCAGATACACTGTCAAGACGGCGCACTGCAAGCACTGACCCATATGTGTTTGAGTTGGTAGACCGTGTAAAGAAATACTCACTGTTGTCCTTTGTACCTATGCATGTTGAAGCTGTAGTGACAGGAAAGAAGAAAATGACATTTCATTCTTTTCCGTAGAGAAACAAATCACATGGATTTCAAGCAGTCCCAGTGTGGCCAACATGGTAAGCATAATATTAAGTTAGTAAAAAACACCTAAGAAATGTAGCTGTAAGTGAAAATTGTCTTCAGCAGGTATAACAAAGTTACTATACTGCATAACTGCCCTGTCCTGGATTAAAGAGTATTGTCTCAACATAAGTAACACCTTTCAGAAAGTAATATCATGGATTAACTGACTTTCACATGTCCAGTTCTCTAAATCCCAAGCAATAAGCAGATTTAGCCAAGGGAAGCCTTGTCATGACAGAGATATCCACTTGAGACAGATGAATGGTCACTCATATAATGCATGGACATAGTAAGTTGGCAAAATGGGTGATAATTATACAAAGCAATGGTTCATGTTCATATATCTTAATGGTGTATATGGACAGGGATTATCTACCTGAGACAAACCCTTAAATCAATGTTAGACTGATGTTTCCGGGGGCAACCAGAGGAAATCATTCTAGAGCCCAGCACCTATATCATGAATAAAGTTTAATAGGTTTCAAATAATATAAATTGACTCTGGTGGTAAGTTATTGACTATAAAGGCAGCCACATTTATTTATTTTTTTTACCTTTGAGGCCCATTATGGTGTCAGAGCCTGGACTCTGGGATCCTCTGCTATTCTGGTCGGCAAGTCCAACCATGTCTTCAATCAAATTTTCTTTCACTGGCTGTCTGACTCGCCTTAGATTTTACCAGAAATTTTTCATTTTAAACTTCCTCATACATACTATGAAGCCTACTCAATCGATGCAATTGGGCTGCCAAATAGTACCCCTGTCTATACTTCTAAGATAAAAAATGTTGGTGCACTTGGATAACGCCTATATTGCAGCCTCCCCAATTTAGTACTGCTTGGCTAGTTTGCATCCTACAAGCAGATCAATATTGAAATAGGAAATGGCAATTATTCCAGTTTTCATCTACTAAGCCAGGCTTTTTTCCACTGAGAAAACACAAAGCCATGAAGGATGAAGTAAGCGTGTCCTCTGATTTTACTGATGTGGTTTATGTTTACTATCTGGAAAGACTGTTGGATTTGTTCATTCAATATGACATATAAATTCTTAAATTATTGCTGGGATTAAACAACTTTTTCTGCAATACATAAAGTGTAAATAAGTTTAAAAAATCTAAAAAATATCTCAAATTATGAGAATACAGCTACATAGCAATGATAGAAGTGACTTAATAGGCCAGAAAAAGCTTCACACCTCCCTAATGTATCGTCTGATATCAAGAAGTTAGTTTCTTTTTTGGATTCATAAGGAATTCAAGATAAAAAAAAAGGCATGCATATAGTATAAAATTAGATGCATACAGAGAAGCAGTAGGGTCACCATAGGTGTTTCTGTTTTATGCTATTTATTGTATGGAGCACAAAAGAGCAAAGTCAACACCACACCGATTTTGTATGGGGGTGTATTGACTCACGCCCAGAAGATGATTCCTGGAGAAAAAAGGAACAAGCATGTTGAATTTTAGCATGCTCAATCCTTTGTTCCCACCAGTGGCAGTGGTTCCTCTCCCCATTCAGATCATATGTATGCTCGGGAGAGCTACCTGCCTGCCGAATAGGCATTCTCCAGTCAGCTATTAAAGTTATATGGGCAGCTTTATATAATTGTGTGCATTACTCCTTTAGATTTTTACTACAAACTACAATTTTAGTATTTTACAATCCAGGTTGAAACTGATATTTTGATGATTGCTTCTGTTTCTTTGCCTGAATATACATATTCCATTAAATACTTATATTACTTATTAATACATAATCTGTCACCATGAACCTAACAAACATTCTATTAAAATAAGTCTAGAATTTTTTTTCTAACTTAGATGATCCATCTTCTCTACCCCAACTCTCCAAAGAAGCCATCTGCCTTCCTAATTATTATATTCTAAAAGATAGAGCTATTCCTATTTCCTATTAAAGCAAAGCTACTACACTGTTTTTAAAGAGGACCTGTCATCAGTTTTAACATAGGCTAATTATGGTATCACCTTGTAGGGCGGCCCCCACTGATGCCATGGATGTTTTTTTTTTCAAAAGCCCCTCCCCCATTTGTCCGCTGTTGCCCCCGTTGATTTGGCTCCTTGTATTCTAAGTATCGTCGCAATAGAGCGGAGATACAGTCTTCTGCTCTGGGCGTCTCCTTCTCCCTGGCTGTGAGCGCGATCCAATCATAGCGGACCGCAGCACTCAGCTCATAGCCTGGGAGAAAAAAACCTCTCAGGCTATGAGCTGAGTGATGCGATTGGCCAGCACTACAGCCTGGGAGAAGGAGACGCCCTGGAGAACAAGAGCAGGCTTCTCCCGGTTGAGCCAAAAATCTGAAGATACCGGAGCCTATACCGGGAGAATGGAGCGGCGCCCAGGGATAATAGTAAGTGCAGGGAAAACTTAGTTTAGATTTTTTATCGTAATGAAAGGTCCTCTCACATAGAGTTATGTCTCATATCTATGAAGTTCAGATCCAAATCTTTCAACCACCATTATATTTTTGAACATAATACCTCCGAACTTCCCCTAAATCCTTACGGTTGGCTAAATCTCTTATCCCAATATATTGGGATTCCACAACATTTCAGATGAGTCATTGGTTGAGGAAAATAGACCAGTTAGCTAGAGTGGCAGAATTATCTCATTCAGAACTTCACATCTACTCAAAATTTAAGCTTACGTGGAGCCCTTGGATTAGGTTTTGCTCTGGCCTCTAGTTTGCCAATTTGTGGCTTGGTTCACCATCAAATTAGCATCTTGTGGCTGTCCTGGTGATCCCATTCATTCATTTACTTGTGACTTGTACCCTAGATACTTTTAATGTTACACTTTAGTTTGTGTTTAACGTGTTTTTTATCTTCCTTTTTACAAATTTAATAAAAAGATATTTAAAAAGAAAATAATTCTAGAAATCAATACCACAAAATAGCAAAAACAAAGAAATTGTATATGTTGAAAAGATGTTCAATACCAATCATTGTATTGCATGCTATCTTATGCAAAAAAAATAATTTTTAAATAGACTACTTTTTGAACATACCCAAGGGCATCAGAAGATCATAACGAAGATATTATTTTCTCATAGGTTACCCACATGTTCATTCTTTCCACACATTGTTTGGAGAAAATCAGTGTGCAAGCCTCTTTTTATACCTTAGGCTAAGGAAGATACAAGATGATTAACCACTCATTATCTCATCTGACTCCATGGAAACCAGCTAATGGGATTAGATAACAAGAGCCAATTTATTTGTCAGGGGGGAAACAAATGGCGTAATAACACGTCTGATTGAACATGTTCTAATTTATGTTTCCCTTATATGTTTCCACAAGAGTGCTGTAGTAGCAGGTGACTTATTAACAATGCCAGGAAATGAAAATATGACAAGTTCCTCTTGGATTTCTGACCTTTTAACTTCTTCATAAAATTTCACCAAGGAATATCCAGTATTCATGTCACAAGATAAATACTATAGTTCCAACTTTAATTCTTCTAATAAATAAGTTAATAAATAATAACATTTCCAAAATGAAACAGCAAACATAAATTGACGTATGTAGAATGAATAATACCGAGCATGAGTTTTCTCAACCTTCATGCAGGACAAACAAGATTTCCATTTGTCGGAGATTAGAGGAGGACAAAACGTGGCTTTGCCTTGAAAGGTCATTGAAATTGGATCAAGCAGTACAAAATGTCTGATTGTTATGGCTCAAGGGCACAAACATTCTTTGCAATGCCAGCATTTAGTACAGGAACGAAGGAGCAGAAGTGAATTCACAGGAAAGTGCATTGATAGTTTGTTATTAATTTCTTTCAGATTAGTGTTCCAGATCAATACTTCATTAGGCAGCCTATTAGAGAGCATAAGTACCTGAAGTCGTACAATTAAAATGGGTTAATTGTTTAAAATTGAAACATGAATCGTCTACAGTTGTAAGGAGGCTACTATACATTTTGTAACTTCTTGAACTTGTTTGGTAGGTGGATAAATATCTTACTGATCATTTTCAATCCATTTAATTAAATGTTTTAGTATATTTTTTTCCAAAAATCAACTATTGGGCTTCAGGAGAAAAGATTTGATCTAAGCACTGACTTGTCCAACAGCAATTCCTCCTGACTCCTCCATAAACACGCATGTTCGGTTTAGCTGAGTGTGCATGTGTTATCAGTAGGGACTGGGGAGTAAAGGGCTCTTTATATGGGCTGAGAATCGCATAACTTATCGCTAACGAGTGTTCACAGTAATGCTTGTTAGCGATGATCTGGCGGTGTAAATGTGCCGCCGATTACCTGATGAACGAGCAAAATTCTCATTTATCAGGTAATTGGATGGTTTGTGCGAGCACAAAAATCCTCATTTCCCGACAGCAGATCGTGCTGTGTAAACAAGATCTGCTGCCGGGAAACAACGTGTTATTATAGGGAAGAGCGATGGCATTAGTGATCGCTCCTCCCCATCTCTGGAGGAGATCGCTGCATGTAAATACACTGGTCTTCTACGCTACCAATCTGCAGATTGCTGGGAAGAAATGTTTCCTTCCTGACAATCTGCTGCAATCCATACTGTTCCATGTATATGTTATACTTAAAAGCTGCATCATCCATCTACCTATGCACTGTGAATGTTTACATGGTGTGTTCAATAAAAACATGGTAACATTTAATTCTTTGTGTGTTATTAGTTTAAGCAGACTGTTATTGTCTATTGTTGTGACTTAGATGAAGATTAGATCACATTTTATGACCAATTTGCGCAGAAATCCATATCATTCCAAAGGGTTCACATACTTTTTGCAACTGTATCTATACAACAGGCACCACTAATGGCAAGTTTGTTCTACCTGCTACAGAACACATGCAGAACACAAAAGACAATCTCCAGGTTTGATAGCAACAAAATTTTGGATGACACAGAACAGAACATTACTGTGCTGCTGTCACAATGCATTTCCATTCCATTTAACCGAAGTGTCACAATGCATAGCAAACACTGCATATAGCAAAGCAAATCCACACCTTTTTTTTTTCACAGAACCAAGTAGGTCAGATAAAAAAGATGTTTCTATTGACGTAGGACTAGGTGAAACCTCAAATTGCTGAAATAAAAATGTAAGTATTAACTTCCTCTGCTATGGCTTTTACATTTAGTCACTTCTAAGACACAGTATCTTGATCTAACAGAAAAATAAGGCTCCCTTTACATCACAATGGCCCTATGTCTGCAGAATATACCCATAGGTCACCATTCTCCCAGTATATTCCAAAACAGTGACCTATACACATTTTGTTTGTAGCGGAACCCTATTAGGAATGTACACTGCTGTGTGAACAGAGCCTAAGAGATACTGGATGAAAACTAACAGTACCTTTTGGAATGCCTATCTGGGTACATTGAGCTGCAATGTAAAGTTACATCTCTTCTGCTTCTACTCTTCTTCTTCTTTCCCTGGGTAGGTGTCAAAATAATTCAGGCAGTTAGTTGCATAGATCTCTCATTTTATTCATAAATCAGAACGCTAAATCTAGACAGTGTTCTAGGTTCCTCACAGGTGGAGTTTTCTGAAAGCTTCTAGAAGGAGACGGCAAAAGGTAACTTGAAATAGTGTGAATGATGCAGACAGACTCCATTAATGATGTTTTTCTAAATAAATATACATCATTAATATCTACATGATGTAAGATAACAGATTACATCACACAAGCATACGGAATAATTAACGCAAGTTCTTGCGCTCAGTGCAATAAGCTGTACTTGAAAGGGTTATTCAGATTAGGCTATGGGCACTGATTACCTAAAGTAATCAGATAGACGGTTGACTTTGCCATCTTGCGGGACAACTATTGCTTCCAAGGAGCATCTTGGACATGGCTCTGTGGTATAGCTGATAGCTAGTAGGATGCTTATCTTGGAACCCTTGATATTAGTTCTACTTGCCTTACCAGAGGAGTTATTAAGCAGGCAACCCTTTTAATATTATGCCAGCTCAAAAAAAATTCAATTACTCGGTATAACGCTGGCATCCATATAATACTGCATGAGTTGACCGAATGAACATGTGGCCTCTTATAAGACTACATTCACACGTGATGGCTGCTTTCAGAACAATCATAGTATGTGGGTGTATTCACAGGTCCGTTTTTTTTTAAAGGCCATTAAACAATAGGACATGTCTATTTTGTCCATTTTCACGGCTTGATAGCCCTCACACGAATGAAGATGACCGTTTTGACATTTAAACAGTTTTTAACTGCCTTTTTGAATGTAGTCTAAATCTACATGTAGTTGCCTAAAGCAATACAAGTAGAGTATCTAATATTTCCTGATGAACTAGTAGGTTTATTGGCAAGTAAGTGGCCTGTGTAATCAGCTAAGACAATATCTAAATGTTCTAGGTGACTAGTAATGTAATACTGAATGATTACCACACTATAAAGAAAATGGAAAAACAAATTGTAGGGTTGTAAAAATTTGCCCTGTAGTATCCTATTACACTCGATGAAGAGTTTCCCTCTATGTGAAAACATTTGTTTTATTGACTCATTTCACAGAGATCTAATAAAATGGTTGTGAGGATAAATTGAAGCAACAGATTAAAAGTATGCAGTTTACCTTGTGAATATTAACAGAACCAGAATCCCCAAGATAGCCATGGAATCTGTTATATCCAATGTAATAAGTATGCCTCGTGATGTCTTCTAGCCAAAGGCTCCAGCGCAAAAGCAATACTTGGACCTTCCACTAAACCACCACTGATTTCTTGAGCATTGATAAAATAACATTATACAGAATCGGTCTGTATTTGTAAACATATCCCTGGCAAATACCTGAAAATTAAAGGAGTCGTCCCAGAAAATAATATTTTACCTTTTTCAATCCAGCACTTGGATCTCAATACTTTTGTAATTGCATTTAATTAAAAATGTATTATGGCTACAGAGTTATTCAGTGAAATCCACTGTAAAGCACTAAAAGCTGCTCTTTTTTTTAAATTTCTCTGTCCACCTCAGTGAAGTGGATGGACATGCTCAGCCCTATCCTTCTACTGCCACCAGCTGCAGCAAAAGGACATGCTACCTGAAAATGGACATGCCCCTTGAACTGCCAGATTAAAATATATCTAGCAGAGCAGTTGGAGCAATAACTGGAAATATCTCTGGATCAATGTGAGGTACAAGGCTGGTTGGTAAGTACTATAGGATGTCATGACCTAACTCTTTTTAATCACTGAGAGATTTTTTCCTATGGTGTGCCCAATTATAGTGCGACATTTGAAAAGTATTGGTGTCAGTTACGACCACTTCTACCATGCCCCCAAATCCACTGCCCTTAGTAAAGGCTCAAACCACAATACAGTTCTGAAAAAAAATTAATTATTTAAGCTATATTTTAAGGAATGCCAAATTGTTTTGAAATTATACCTCATAAAATATTTCCTAATAGTCCTTTTCACTGTGGCACCATAAACTATGAAGCTCCTCATACTTCGCCCAGATGCCCTTTAAAAAAGACTTAGTTGCACTTCTATGGGCTATGAAAACAGTATACAGCCAAGGCTCTTGTTTCTGTAGGAACAGTATGGTGGCAGTCACATGATTTGCTCAAATGGCCAATTTCTTTGCTCACCCCTTCTAAATCCTCTTCTGCGTGGGCTTTTGACCGAAGCTAAGCATGTCCAGGGCCTGCACAGAAGTGGGTGCTACAGGGAATTCTCCTACAAAGGCTTCAAGGGAAATATATACTGCTCTACAATACATAAAAATATTATATATTTTAATCAGCTGCATAGCTGAACAACCTAAAATATCCTTGGAACTATTGCATTTCCATCGCGTAATTAAAGGGTTAACAGTACACTAATTTGTTCGCATTCTAACGCTCTTTTCTCTGATGAAGTCAGCAGTTCTAAAATCCTCATTATATGCTGAAATAACTTCTATTAATCTGAGTTAAAGGGGTGCTAATATATGATTGTCACAGTCGGTAAAATACTCCCAAAAAATATTTCCACTTCACAAGATACAGTCAACCTCGTATCCAGTAACACTGTGCACGGCTGCTAAGCCAAGCTGAAAAAGTGATCACAAGGTTAAATACTGACTGGTACCATCTTTTTTCCCATGGATATGACGCTACACTGTTTACATAACCCATAGAGTAGCTGGAGTAATGTATGAGGAACTTTACAACGGTTCAGAGAATTTTAGAAAATATTGTTATATCTTGGCCATCCCCTTTAAAGGGGTTGTCTCATCATGGACAATTGGGGCATATCGCTAGGATATGCCCCCATTGTCTTATAGGTGCGGGTCCCACCGCTGGGTCCCGCACCTATATCGAGAACGGAGCGCCGCACGGTGGTGGCTGAAGGACTCCGGTCCGGCCACTACCAAGCCTGCTCCCCATAGAAGTGAATGGGAGCGTACTGCGTATGCACGGCCCCTGCTCCCATTCATTTCCATGAAAATAAATAAATGGAGGGTGGCTGCGCATGCGCAGTGCACCCTCCTTCACTTGCGGTGCTTCGTTCTCGATATAGGGACCCGCACCTATAAGACAATGGGGGCATATCCTAGCGATATGCCCCCATTGTCCTTGATGAGACAACCCCTTTAAAGGAGTTGTCTAGGATTGAAAAATCATGGTTGTCCACAGTTTTTGTCTGACAGCGCAGTTCAGCTCCATCAAAGTGAATGGAGATAGTTTGCACTTCCGCACACAATCTGAAGACAGGTGTGGTAATGTTTTTTGGAAGACTTTTTTTTTTGTTCTGTTAAACCTCTTTATTAACACCTATAATCTTTTAGGCCCCCATGAACATATTATTGATTTATGATATTAAATTGTAATTTATATCTCCTAACCATAGCAGCAAAATGAATAGAAAGAAATGCTATGTAACCGCATGAAATTTGCTTACATCAAGGAGTATATCAAACAATGGCGCAGTAAATACCGGCGACCGGACATGCTGCCATTGCACTTGTATAAACTCTTATGGGCTAATTGTTAATGTCATTTGAACTTGACTTTTATTATACTTAGTTTAAATGATTTTTCTACTAATTCAATAAAAAGTTATGTTTACCCATGGAATGCAAATGGTTCTTGGCACGCTTTGTGCACATCTCAATATGCTCATTTCACGGTCTTGGTTATATAGCTCTAAGCCCTGACAACTAACATTTCTTAGCACAGTCCCCAGGTAGCAGATATATTATAGCAGATATAATGTTCCAAAAAAAATGAGATTCAAGACCTTACATAAGATATCAACCTTTTAAACCAACATTGGGGTTAACTGCTGAAGATTCCACATGTTAGACCTCACTACGGAGATGGAGGATGATACTTACTTGCCTTCATTTGCATACTAATAAAACATAGCGTCCTTGTGCCCTGCACTGACCTCAATTAACAATTCTATCTTAGAACACCAGGTTTCCAGGGGACGTAAAACAGGGTGGAACAGTATGGAAATTCCCCCTCCGGAAACAGAAACGTTAATGGAGCTTATCACTTCCATCATTAATTTAATCAAAAAAGCTGGAGGCACTTTTCTGCAGCAATCTGTTAAGAAAACATTTCCATGTATGCGAACATTTCTCATTTCAATTACACCCTCGCCACTTTTGTTCATTTATTAAAAAAAAAAATCATAAACAAATATATTATAATTTAATATCTCGACCAGCCGTGCACAGTGTTACTGGATACGAGGTTGACTGCATCTTGTGAAGTGGAAATATTTTTTGGAGTATTTTACTGACTGTGACAATTATATATTAGCACCCCTTTAACTCAGATTAATAGAAGTTATTTCAGCATATAATGAGGATTTTAGAACTGCTGACTTCATCAGAGAAAAGAACGTTAGAATGCGAACAAATTTGTGAACTGTTAACCCTTTAATTATGCAATGGAAATGCAATAGTTCCAAGGATGTTTTAGGTTCTTACAATGTTCAGCTATGCAGCTGATCAAAATATATCATATTTTTACGTGTTGTAGAGTTAGTATATATTTCCCTTGAAGCCTTTGTAGGAGAATTCCCTAGAACAGATCCTTTATAGGGTGTATCCAGGGAATAGAATATTGCTAAAAGGGGTCAGATTGTTGGGAGTAATAAAAAAAGGCATACTCCTTACCTCATTTCCTCCCCCCCTCCACTACCATTTTGAAGGTGTCTGGTTCATTGCAATGTTCTCGTTTCTGCTGCAACAGTAACATGTCCTGACTACATAGCTAATGATTGGCTGCAGCAGTCACATGTCCTTGTTTCGGGACATCATTGCTGCAGCAAAAAGTAGAGAATAATGGAAGATCGGCATCCTCAGAATGGGCATGGCAGAGAATTAGTCAGGTAAGTATGTCTTTTTTTTTACTCATTTCAAACATCATGATCTGTTTTAGGCTACATGCACATGACCGTGCCATTTTTTGCGGTCTGCAAACCGCGGATCCGCAAAAAACGAAAGCCTTCCGCAATTTGCAGAACGGGACGGGCGGCCCATTGTAGAAATGCCTATTCTTGTCCGCAAAACGGACAAGAATAGGACATACTATATTTTTTTTGCGGGGACACGGAATGGTGCAATAGATGCGGACAGCACACGGAGTGCTGTCAGCATCTTTTGCGGCCCCATTGACGTGAATGGGACCACACCTGAGCCGCAAAAAATGCGGCTCAGGTGCGGACCACAAAAACGGTCGTGTGCATGAGGCCTTAGCAATATACTTTTCACTGGAAAACCCTTTAAATGGGTTCTCAGAATGGCTAGTTCTTCTTTATGCCCATTTAGGCAAATGGATAGCAAAGGTTTACCTGCTTATTAATTATATCTATATACAGGGTGGGCCATTTATATGGATACACCTTAATAAAATGGGAATGGTTGGTGATATTAACTTCCTGTTTGTGGCACATTAGTATATGTGAGGGGGGAAACTTTTCAAGATGGGTGGTGACCATGGCGGCCATTTTGAAGTCGGCCATTTTGAATCCAACTTTGTTTTTTCAATAGGAAGAGGGTCATGTGACACATCAAACTTATTGAGAATTTCACAACTAACTTTATTCTTCACAACTAACTTTATTCTTCGTAACTTTATTCTTTCATGAGTTATTTACAAGTTTCTGACCACTTATAAAATGTGTTCAATGTGCTGCCCATTGTGTTGGATTGTCAATGCAACCCTCTTCTCCCACTCTTCACACACTGATAGCAACACCGCAGGAGAAATGCTAGCACAGGCTTCCAGTATCCGTAGTTTCAGGTGCTGCACATCTCGTATCTTCACAGCATAGACAATTGCCTTCAGATGACCCCAAAGATAAAAGTCTAAGGGGGTCAGATCGGGAGACCTTGGGGGCCATTCAACTGGCCCACGATGACCAATCCACTTTCCAGGAAACTGTTTATCTAGGAATGCTCGGACCTGGCACCCATAATGTGGTGGTGCACCATCTTGCTGGAAAAACTCAGGGAACGTGCCAGCTTCAGTGCATAAAGAGGGAAACACATCATCATGTAGCAATTTCGCATATCCAGTGGCCTTGAGGTTTCCATTGATGAAGAATGGCCCCACTATCTTTGTACCCCATATACCACACCATACCATCAATTTTTTTGTTCCAACAGTCTTGGAGGAATCTATCCAATGTGGGTTAGTGTCAGACCAATAGCGGTGGTTTTATTTGTTAACTTCACCATTCACATAAAAGTTTGCCTCATCACTGAACAAAATCTTCTGCGTAAACTGAGGGTCCTGTTCCAATTTTTGTTTTGCCTATTCTGCAAATTCAGTGCGCCGATCTTGGTCATCCTCGTTGAGATGCTGCAGTAGCTGGAGTTTGTGAGTAGCTAATATCCGCCGAAGGGATGTTCGACTAATGCCACTCTCCAGTGACATGCGGCGAGTGCTACGCTGTGGGCTCTTGCTGAATGAAGCTAGGACAGCCACTGATGTTTCTTCATTAGAGACAGATTTCATGCGTCCACATTTTGGCAAATCCAACACTGAACCAGTTTCACGAAACTTAGCAAGCAGTTTTCTAACTGTAGCATGAGAGATGGGTGGTCTCGTAGGGTGTCTTGCATTGAAATCTGCTGCAATGACCCGGTTACTGCGTTCAGCAGACATCAACACAATTTCTAACCGCTCCTCACGTGTTAACCTCGGCGACATGTCAATGGCTGTAAACAAAGAGAAACTTGTAAATAACTCATGAAAGAATAAAGTTATGTTAAAATAAAGCACACCATTGTTTTTCGTGTGAAATTCCCACTAAGTTTGATGTGTCACATGACCCTCCTCCTATTGAAAAAACAAAAGTTGGATTCAAAATGGCCGACTTCCAAATGGCCGCCATGGTCACCACCCATCTTGAAAAGTTTCCCCCCTCACATATGCTAATGTGCCACAAACAGGAAGTTAATATCACCAACCATTCCCATTTTATTAAGGTGTATCCATATAAATAGCCCACCCTGTATTTCTATAAACAAGAGCTCTCTTGCCCTGGTGGACTCGGTCCATCTATGTGACACATCACCAACTGTTCGTTTTTAAAAGAAGTACTCAAACTAAATATGTTATTCTCTGACCTGTTAGAAAGGTCCATGATGTAATCTGTAGTGAAGGTAATCTTCTTCAGTCACTGTATGGGTGAGTTATAACCTCCCTTCTGATCCTCAGAACTCTGATTTTAAAAATAACACAGTATCTAATGCGTGGACAGGAAGTCAGTTTCTCTATGTATTCCTATGGGAGCCTCAATGTCAGTCTCATAGGAATGAATAGAGAAGTAACTGACCTCTTGTGTCAGTTGGAGATCAGTGTCACATGACACGGTTACGGCTCAGAAAAGAGATTATAGCTAACTAACTAATATGGTCACTGGTAAGAAAACTACTTTCACTACACTTTACATCATGGACCTTTGTAACACGTCAGAGAATAAAAAAATTTGTGGGAGTGCTTTTTTAATACAAAATTTCCCTAGCAGTTTGATTCCATATTAAAGGGACTGTTCAGGAATACTCTGCTGCCAATTTGACATTGGGCATCGAGATTTTCCATTGCATGTTGCATAAAACAATTGCTGAGGCAACTGACCAATGCCAAGAAATTATCATGAACCGGTCCTATTAATTAGAATTGGATCCATGAATGATTCATGTTGGACATGTAATGGCTGCTTCCGCATCTCTCCATCCCAGTATGCAGAGGGCCTCATGGCAGATTTGCTGTGTGTGTTTCTATGAATGAAGAAGAGATGTATTCAACTGATGGGCTTGTTTTGGTAGAAATCACATGGATTTCTGTAAGCCCCATTCAAAGAATTGGGAGAGTCACAGAAACTTCAGCAATAAAGTGTATTGTGGGGTTAAACCAAATAACATTAGGCAAGAAAAACTGTGTAAGGGTGTTAAGTCTATAAAATAAGTTCTGGTGGGCTCGCTTCAGAAACTGCATGTGTCATTACAGTTACATGGCCTTATTTGAACACTGAGACACTGAGCTGTTTTATATATCCCAATCAATGCTGTAAAAGGAACATTACTTAAACATTAATTTTCTTAGCCTTCTGAATAGCGGTGTATTTTTACTCCGACGGTTTTTGTAAGACGGCAGCTGTTGTATTGTCTTATTATGGAAATAAGCAGGAATGCATGATGCACACTTTAAGTCAATACTGCATTATTCCTAGGAAATCACTCTCTGTGTGTAATAAAATCTCCGTTAAATGTTTAGTATAATTTGTGCCCATATTCAGTTTTTCTATTGATCTTCATAAATTATGCAGCTATAATTGTTGCATTTGCATAACTGTAGCACGCTGATGACTAAAATAAGTTTAT
>NC_053390.1:569692139-569724364 GCF_905171765.1 Bufo bufo
TCTCCAGCATGTGCAAGATGGAGTTCCACCGGGTGGGCACGTCGCATATGAGGCGGTGAGCGGGAAGGCCGAAGTTCCGCTGTAGCGCAGACAGGCGAGCAGCGGCAGGATGTGAACGGCGGAAGCGCGCACAGACGGCCCGCACTTTATGCAGCAGCTCTGACATGTTGGGGTAGTGGTGAATGAACCTCTGCACCACCAAGTTCAGCACATGCGCCAGGCAAGGGATGTGCGTCAAACCGGCTAGTCCCAGAGCTGCCACGAGATTTCGCCCATTATCGCATACCACCAGGCCTGGCTTGAGGCCCACCGGCAGAAACCACTCGTCGGTCTGTTGTTCAATACCCCGCCACAACTCCTTTGCGCTGTGGGGCCTGTCCCCCAAACATATGAGTTTCAGAATGGCCTGCTGACGTTTACCCCGGGCTGTGCTGAAGTTGGTGGTGAAGGTGTGTGGCTGACCGGATGAGCTGGTGGAAGCAGTGGAGGAGGAAGCCGAGTAGGAGGAGGAGGCTACAGGAGGCAGAGAATGATGCCCTGCGATCCTAGGGGGCGGAAGGACGTGCGCCAAGGAACTGTCCGCCGGGGGCCCAGCCGCCACTACATTCATCCAGTGTGCAGTTAGTGAGATATAGAGTCCCTGGCCGTGCTTACTGGTCCACGTATCTGTGGTTAGGTGGACCTTGCCACAAATGGCGTTGCGCAGTGCACACTTGATTTTATCGGACACTTGCATGTGCAGGGAAGGCACGGCTGTCTTGGAGAAGTAGTGGCGGCTGGGAACCACATACTGCGGGACAGCCATGGCCATCAGCTGTTTGAAGCTGTCTGTGTCCACCAGCCGGAATGACAGCATTTCAAAGGCCAGCAGTTTAGAAAAGCTGGCGTTCAGGCCAAGGGCTCGAGGGTGACTCGGGGGGAATTTGCGCTTCCTCTCTAAGGTTTGAGATATTGAGAGCTGAACGCTGCTGTGTGATATAGTGGAGACGCTAGTTGACGGTGGCGGTGGTGGTGGTGTCGGTGGCACATCCTCTGTTTGCTGCTCGGCAGGTGGCAACATTCCTCTCGAGGCGGAAGCTGAGGCAGCAGCGGTAGAGGGAGCAGGGGGAGCCTCAGCGAGTGCCTGGTTTTTAAGGTGTGTACCCCACTGCAGTTCATGCTTTGCATGTAGATGCCTGGTCATGCAGGTTGTGCTGAGGTTCAGAACGTTAATGCCTCGCCTCAGGCTCTGATGGCAGAGCGTGCAAGTCACTCGGGTCTTGTCGGTAGGACATTGTTTAAAGAAGTGCCATGCCAGGGAACTCTTTGAAGCTGCCTTTGTGGGGCTGGGTCCCTGTTGGCGATGTCCAGTAGCAGGCGAACTCTGGGGGCGGCGGCTCGTCTGCTTTGGCCCCCTGCTCCCTCTTTGGCTTCGCTGTTGTCTCGGTCTCACCACTACCTCTTCCTCTGAACTGTGAAAGTCATCGCCACGACCTTCAGTCCATGTGGGGTCTAAGACCTCATCGTCCTCTGCATCGTCTTCCACCCAGTCTCCCTCCCTGACCTCCTCCTGTTCAGTCTGCACACTGCAAAAAGACGCGGCAGTGGGCACCTGTGTTTCGTCATCATCAGAGAGTCGGTGACTCTGCTGTGGTGGTATTCCCATGTCCTCTTCATCTGGAGACATAAGTGGTTGTGCGTCAGTGCATGGTATGTCTTCCTCCACTGGGGAAGGGCTAGGTGGACGCCCCTGGGAAACCCTGGAAGCAGAGTCTTCAAACAGAAGAAGAGACTGCTGCATAACTTGTGGCTCAGACCGTTTCCCTGATATGCTTGGGGGTGATGTGACAGACTGATGGGCTTGGTTTTCAGGTGCCACCTGTGCGCTTTCCGCAGAAGACTGGGTGGAAGACCATGTGGTGAACGTGCTGGAAGCACTGTCGGCCACCCAATCGATTAATGCCTGTACCTGCTCAGGCCTTACCATCCTAAGAGCGGCATTGGGCCCCACGAGATATTGCGGTACATTCTGCCGGCTAGTTGAGGGAGTTCGTTCCCTACTGTGTGCGCCTGGGGCCGAACGGCCACGTCCTCTACCAGCAACAGAGGCTCCACGGACACCACCACGACCGCGTCCTCGTCCCTTAATAGTATTTTTCTTCATTGTTGCGATTCAACTCGCACCACAATGAAATATATTATTTTTTATAAGCAAAATCCCCTCACTGGAATACTTTCAGTTTTTTGACTGTATGGATTACAGATGGAATGACTGTTATATGTGAGTACCGCTTTCTTTGACAGATTCTAGTATGGGTACATATATGTTTTCCCAACCCCAGCACATTAGTTTGCTAATTCCAGATGTATGAAACGCAGGCCTAACTGTATCTAGTATATTGAACGCCAGATAAACTAACTTGGCCTTTTTTAAATAAAAAAAAAATTCCCTCACTGGAATACTTTCAGTCTTTTGACTGTATGGATTACAGATGGAATGACTGTTATATGTGAGTACCGCTTTCTTTGACAGATTCTAGTATGGGTACATATATGTTTTCCCAACCCCAGCACATTAGTTTGCTAATTCCAGATGTATGAAACGCAGGCCTAACTGTATCTAGTATATTGAACGCCAGATAAACTAACTTGGCCTTTTTTAAATAAAAAAAATCCCCTCACTGGAATACTTTCAGTCTTTTGACTGTATGGATTACAGATGGAATGACTGTTATATGTGAGTACCGCTTTCTTTGACAGATTCTAGTATGGGTACATATATGTTTTCCCAACCCCAGCACATTAGTTTGCTAATTCCAGATGTATGAAACGCAGGCCTAACTGTATCTAGTATATTGAACGCCAGATAAACTAACTTGGCCTTTTTTAAATAAAAAAAATCCCCTCACTGGAATACTTTCAGTCTTTTGACTGTATGGATTACAGATGGAATGACTGTTATATGTGAGTACCGCTTTCTTTGACAGATTCTAGTATGGGTACATATATGTTTTCCCAACCCCAGCACATTAGTTTGCTAATTCCAGATGTATGAAACGCAGGCCTAACTGTATCTAGTATATTGAACGCCAGATAAACTAACTTGGCCTTTTTTAAATAAAAAAAATCCCCTCACTGGAATACTTTCAGTCTTTTGACTGTATGGATTACAGATGGAATGACTGTTATATGTGAGTACCGCTTTCTTTGACAGATTCTAGTATGGGTACATATATGTTTTCCCAACCCCAGCACATTAGTTTGCTAATTCCAGATGTATGAAACGCAGGCCTAACTGTATCTAGTATATTGAACGCCAGATAAACTAACTTGGCCTTTTTTAAATAAAAAAAATTCCCTCACTGGAATACTTTCAGTCTTTTGACTGTATGGATTACAGATGGAATGACTGTTATATGTGAGTACCGCTTTCTTTGACAGATTCTAGTATGGGTACATATATGTTTTCCCAACCCCAGCACATTAGTTTGCTAATTCCAGATGTATGAAACGCAGGCCTAACTGTATCTAGTATATTGAACGCCAGATAAACTAACTTGGCCTTTTTTAAATAAAAAAAAAATTCCCTCACTGGAATACTTTATGGCTTTTCACTGTATGGATTACAGGTGGACTGGTATTAGTAGGGGTGACACAAGCACACCCAAGTCCCTGATGTAGGATTTCTATGGCACAGACCACTATTACAAGTGATTAATGGACGTTGGGAGAGATTGTGCTGCAGCACTAGTCCCAAGATGGCCGCCGCCTATCAGCCCAGTAACATGTGCCACAAAATGGTCTGCACAACCTTTAAAAAAAATAGCCTTGGACTGTGCTGCTAAATCGCTATTGGTCTGAATCCCAGGTGTAGATGTCTGACTTGTTTGGAGCTTTGGAATGCACACTGTGGCAGCTTCTGCTGCAGCACTACAAGTCGCAAAATGGCGGCCGGCGGTCAGCCCAGGTACATGTGGATGGAAAAATCACTCTGGCCACTCTAAAAATAGCCAATCCCTATCAAAAAAGCAGCTCAGCTGCAGTTGTTCAGATGAATCACAGGTGGAGGAGAGAAATTTGCTTCCAGTTATTCAATCATCCCTGCCTATTCTCGCCCTAGCATCAGCTGCGTCTATCCCTGTTCTATTCACATCGGGAGTGAGCACGTCCCGACGTGCGCACAAGCTTATAAAGAGGCTGAGTCACATGCTGCACTTGGCCAATCACAGCCTTGCCAATAGTAGGCATGGCTGCGATGGCATCTTAGGGCAAGTAGTATGATGCATGTTGATTGGCTGCTTTGCCGCCTTTCAAAATGCGCCAAAATACATGCCGAACGACGAACCCGAACCCGAACTCCGTGTCCGTGTCACGAACACCCCAAAATTCGGTACGGACCCGAACTATGCTCGAACTGTTCGCTCAACACTAAACACCAAATGTGAACAGTGTCTATTTTTCTCGTATTGTACTGAACTGACAATAGATGTTTTTAGAGGAAATAACACCAAATATGAACAGCGTCTATTTTTCTCGTACTGTACTATAATAGGGCACTAAATGCTTTTACCATATATACAGTCAGGTCCATAAATATTGAGACATCGACACAATTCTAACATTTTTGGCTCTATACACCACCACAATGGATTTGAAATGAAATCCTTTGCAGTCAATTACAGGCTGAAGTCTGGAACGCATAGACATCACCAGACGCTGGGTTTCATCCCTGGTGATGCTCTGCCAGGCCTCTGCTGCAACTGTCTTCAGTTCCTGCTTGTTCTTGGGGCATTTTCCCTTCAGTTTTGTCTTCAGCAAGTGAAATGCATGCTCAATCGGATTTAGGTCAGGTGATTGACTTGGCCATTGCATAACATTCCACTTCTTTCCCTTAAAAAACTCTTTGGTTGCTTTTGCAGTATGCTTTGGGTCATTGTCCATCTGCACTGTGAAGCGCCGTCCAATGAGTTCCGAAGCATTTGGCTGAATATGACCAGATAATATTGCCCGAAACACTTCAGAATTCATTCTGCTCCTTTTGTCAGCAGTCACATCATCAATAAAAACAAGAGAACCAGTTCCATTGGCAGCCATACATGCCCACGCCATGACACTACCACCACCATGCTTCACTGATGAGGTGGTATGCTTAGGATCATGAGCAGTTCCTTTCCTTCTCCATACTCTTCTCTTCCCATTACTCTGGTACAAGTTGATCTCGTTCTCATCTGTCCATAGGATGTTGTTCCAGAACTGTGAAGGCTTTTTTAGATGTCGTTTGGCAAACTCTAATCTGGCCTTCCTGTTTGGTTTACATCTTGTGGTGAACCCTCTGTATTCACTCTGGTGAAGTCTTCTCTTGATTGTTGACTTTGACACACATACACCTACCTCCTGGAGAGTGTTCTTGATCTGGCCAACTGTTGTGAAGGGTGTTTTCTTCACCAGGGAAATAATTCTTTGGTCATCAACCACATTTGTTTTCCGTGGTCTTCCGGGTATTTTGGTATTGCTGAGCTCTCCTTTTTGAGAATGTTCCAAACAGTTGTTTTGGCCACGACTAATGTTTTTACTCTCTCTGATGGGATTGTTTTTTTTGTTTTTTTCAGCCTAATGATAGCTTGCTTCACTGTTAGTGACAGCTCTTTGTATCTCAGCTTGAGAGTTGGCAGCAACATATTCCAAACGCATATAGCACACTTGAAATGAACTCTGGACCTTTTATCTGCTCATTGTAATTGGGATAATGAGGGGATAGCACACACCTGGCCATTAACCACCCCAGGACCGCCGTACGCAGGATTGCGTCTTTGCGGCGGTCCTGTTGTTCTGGGTGGACGCGCCGGTGCGTCCTCTCGCGAGACGCGAGATTTCCTGTGAACGCGCGCACACAGGCGCGCGCGTTCACAGGATCGGAAGGTAAGCGAGTGGATCTCCAGCCTGCCAGCGGCGATCGTTCGCTGGCAGGCTGGAGATGTGATTTTTTTAACCCCTAACAGGTATATTAGACGCTGTTTTGATAACAGCGTCTAATATACCTGCTACCTGGTCCTCTGGTGGTCCCCTTTGTTTGGATCGACCACCAGAGGACACAGATAGCTCAGTAATATGTTGCACCAAACACCACTACACTACACCCCCCCCTGTCACTTATTAACCCCTTATTCACCCTTGATCACCCTTGATCACCCCATATAGACTCCCTGATCACCCCCCTGTCATTGATTACCCCCCTGTCATTGATCACCCCCCTGTAAAGCTCCATTCAGATGTCCGCATGATTTTTACGGATCCACTGATAGACTGATCGGATCCGCAAAACGCATACGGACGTCTGAATGGAGCCTTACAGGGGCGTGATCAATGACTGTGGTGATCACCCCATATAGACTCCCTGATCACCCCCCTGTCATTGATTACCCCCGTCATTGATCACCCCCCTGTAAAGCTCCATTCAGATGTCCGCATGATTTTTACGGATCCACTGATAGACTGATCGGATCCGCAAAACGCATACGGACGTCTGAATGGAGCCTTAGAGGGGCGTGATCAATGACTGTGGTGATCACCCCATATAGACTCCCTGATCACCCCCCTGTCATTGATTACCCCCCTGTAAAGCTCCATTCAGATGTCCGCATGATTTTTACGGATCCACTGATAGATGGATCGGATCCGCAAAACGCATACGGACGTCTGAATGGAGCCTTACAGGGGAGTGATCAATGACTGTGGTGATCACCCCATATAGACTCCCTGATCACCCCCCTGTCATTGATTACCCCCCTGTAAAGCTCCATTCAGATGTCCGCATGATTTTTACAGATCCACTGATAGATGGATCGGATCCGCAAAACGCATACGGACGTCTGAATGGAGCCTTACAGGGGAGTGATCAATGACTGTGGTGATCACCCCATATAGACTCCCTGATCACCCCCCTGTCATTGATTACCCCGTCATTGATCACCCTCCTGTAAAACTCCATTCAGATGTCCGCATGATTTTTACGGATCCACTGATAGACTGATCGGATCCGCAAAACGCATACGGACGTCTGAATGGAGCTTTACAGGGGCGTGATCAATGACTGTGGTGATCACCCCATATAGACTCCCTGATCACCCCCCTGTCATTGATCACCCCCCTGTCATTGATCACCCCCCTGTAAAGCTCCATTCAGATGTCCGCATGATTTTTACGGATCCACGGATACATGGATCGGATCCGCAAAACACATATGGACATCTGAATGGAGCCTTATAGGGGGGTGATCAATGACTGTGGGGTGATCACCCCCCTTGGCAAAAGACAACTTTTCCCATTTTTTTATACAAAGTTGGCATTTGACCAAGATATTTATCTCACCCAGCATGGGTATATGTAAAATGACACCCCAAAACACATTCCCCAACTTCTCCTGAATACGGAGATACCACATGTGTGACACTTTTTTGCAGCCTAGGTGGGCAAAGGGGCCCACATTCCAAAGAGCACCTTTCGGATTTCACTGGCCATTTTTTACAGAATTTGATTTCAAACTCCTTACCACACATTTGGGCCCCTAGAATGCCAGGGCAGTATAACTACCCCACAAGTGACCCCATTTTGGAAAGAAGACACCCCAAGGTATTCCGTGAGGGGCATGGCGAGTTCATTTTACATATACCCATGCTGGGTGAGAGAAATATCTTGGCAAAAGAGAACTTTTCCCATTTTTTTATACAACTTGTGACAAAAAATAAAAAGTTCTATGAACTCACTATGCCCATCAGTTAATACCTTAGGGTGTCTACTTTCAGAAATGGGGTCATTTGTGGGGTGTTTGTACTGTCTGGGCATTGTAGAACCTCAGGAAACATGACAGGTGCTCAGAAAGTCAGAGCTGCTTCAAAAAGCGGAAATTCACATTTTTGTACCATAGTTTGTAAACGCTATAACTTTTACCCAAACCATTTTTTTTTTACCCAAACATTTTTTTTTTAACAAAGACATGTATAACAATAAATTTAGAGCAAAATTTATATATGGATGTCGTTTTTTTTTGCAAAATTTTACAACTGAAAGTGAAAAATGTCATTTTTTTGCAAAAAAAATCGTTAAATTTCGATTAATAACAAAAAAAGTAAAAATGTCAGCAGCAATGAAATACCACCAAATGAAAGCTCTATTAGTGAGAAGAAAAGGAGGTAAAATTCATTTGGGTGGTAAGTTGCATGACCGAGCAATAAACGGTGAAAGTAGTGTAGGTCAGAAGTGTAAAAAGTGGCCTGGTCTTTCAGGGTGTTTAGGCACTGGGGGCTGAGGTGGTTAAACAGCTGAGAAGCCAATTGTCCCATTACTTTTGGTCCCTTAACAAGTGGGAGGCACATATGCAAACTGTTGCAATTGTTACACCGTTCACCTGATTTGGATGTAAATACCCTCACATTAAAGCTGACAGTCTGCAGTTAAAACACATCTTGTTTGTGTCATTTCAAATCCATTGTGGTGGTGTATAGAGTCAAAAATGTTAGAATTGTGTCGATGTCCCAATATTTATGGACCTGACTGTAGCTGTAGAAGTGAACAGAGTATATATTTCTCTTTTTCCTCAGATATAAGCCACTGAAGGCTTTTTAAAAAAAAAAAAAAAAATTATTGTTTTTATTTTACATCAAGAAAAGCAAGCTAATGGTGGTGGACACGTAAGTGAAGGCTTTTCAACATAACACTTGCACCCCTACAACAAATTGCTGGAATGACAGCTGTATAATGGCTATTTGGATCCCCAAATAATCTTTCCCTGCACTTGTAAATTTTATTTTTTTCCAAATCATGTTTTCTGTATGACTCTCCCTAGCCCCTGCAATGTCTGTCCCTGCACTAAGATGCTGTGAAATGATTCCTCCCTATCCTTATCATGCACTTATAAACCGCTTTGTTTTTCACAATGTTTTCTTTATCACTCTCCCTAGCGCCTGAAACGTCTGTCCCTGCACTTAGATGATGTGAAATGATTCCTCCCTATCCTTAGGGCTCATTCAGGCGGCCGTATGCTGTCCGCAAAAATACTGAATGCTATCCGTTTTTTTGCGGATCCGCAAAAAAAATGAAACATGTCCTATACTTGTCCGTGAAAATCAGGACATGGCCCCATTGAAGTCTATGGGTCCGCAAAAATACTGAATGCTATCCGTTTTTTTGCAGATCCGTTTTTTTTGCGGATCCGCAAAAAACGGATAGCATTCAGTATTTTTGCGGACAGCATACGGCCGTCTGAATGAGCCCTTATCGTGCACTTATAAAACACTATATATATTTTTTTCTTTCACTCTCCTTATTGCCTGCATAAACGTTTGTCCCTGAAAGAAGTACGATGGTGAATGGCAGAATCTGAGATGGCCGCCGTATTTATAGGGCTGTGACATTACCGGGCTGGCTGGCTGCTGATTGGTTGCATGCATGACGTTTTGGGTCATCCCGCTCTTCCCCAATTTCCTTGCCCCATGTCTTCACATGTCTAGCCGCCATTGTAGCCGCCATGTTAGGAAAAATTGTGATTTTTTCCCACGAAGCGAGAGGAAATTTGCATTTGTTCAGAATCAAATTTTTCCTGAAATTCAGAACAAATTCGACTTCATCACTCGTCAGCTTTGATTCGCTCATCTCTAATTGTAAACATAGGGGGTATATGTCAAGTGTGCTGCGCCAAAAAATTGGAATGACTTTGCCTGTTTTGTCGGTGTAAGAGAAATATGTGCCAAATGTATGACTTATCTGCACCATTGTGAGGATGGATTACAATATGCCTGACAGTCGACATTTACTAAGGAGCGGACAGTTGTTTTGTAGCCTACATTTTTAGCCAGATTCATCATTGTGACTTTTTGTAAAAAGGCACTAAAAAGTTGATATTGTACAGTATGTACAGATGCAGCCGAGCAAAACATGATGGTTAATGCATTAAAGGAGTTGTCCCATGGAAAATATTCTACAGTTTTCAAACCAACACCTGGATCTGAATTATATTGTAATTACATGTACCTGTAATAAAAAATGTAGTATAGCCACTCAGTTATTCAATGAAATGTATCTGTATAGCACCACCTGCTCTTTATTATTTTTCTTATTTCTTTATCTGGCTCATTGAGATGGCCGCACATGCTCAGTTTCATACTTCAACTGCCTGCTGAGCTGTGATAAGAGTGAGAGCTCCAGCAGAAAAGACGCCTCCTGAGTTGTAGCAGAAAAGACTTAAAGGGGTTCTGTAGGAATTTTAAAAAATGAAAATACTTAAATATTATTTTATAATAAATATATTCACAAATACCTTTCATTACTTAGAATGGTTTGTTTTGTCTAGGGAGCAATAAATAGGAGAAATTAAATGGCCGCCGTCCTATCAGTACACACAAAACCTGTGCTAATCACACAAAAGGACAAGTTATTTCACCACAATGAACCACAGTGCTGCCTCATCCTCCTCTCTGGTCTGCTTGTCAGGAATCATTATTCTAAATACAGGTGAATCTCTGTGGGAATGGCTATGATAAAGAGACATGAGAGAAGGCTCAATGAGCAGCAGCACTTGTTTACAGTCTCCCATTACCACAGCAACACATTACAACAGCCTATCCTGTCCATCCTGTACTTCATGTCTCCTTATGAACTTAATTCCCCAGAGATTCAGCTAAAGTTCTTATCTGTATTCAGGATCATAATCCCTGACAAGTAGAGAGGAGGAGGAGGATGAGGCAGCTCTATACCTCCGTGTTGTAAGTAACTTGCCCTGTGTGATCAGGACAGGTTTTGTGTGTACTGATAGGATTTCTCCTAATGATTGCTCCCTAGACAAAACAAGCCATTCTAAGTAATAAAAGGTATTTGTGAATATATTTATTATAAAATAATATTTAAGTATCTTCATTTTTTTTAATTCCGGGAGAACCCTTTTAAGCCGTCAGCTTGTTAATAATCTAGCAGAGCAATGAATGCGGAGAACTCTGGATCCATGTGAGGTACAGGGCTAGTTCTAGTTTTGTTAGAAAGAGATTGTCACATATGATATGATGTATGTAGGGATGAGCTTGTCTCGTGGATGTTCGGGTTTTACAGATTCGGCCAAACTTTAGTTCAAAGTTTAGTTCAGGTAACCGAACTTGACCCCAAACCCGAACCCATAGAAGTCAATTGGGACCTAAAGTTTGGTGCAGTAAAATAGCTGTAATAGTCATAATAAGGGCTAGAGGGCTACAAAAGGAAACAAAATAGGCGTAAGAGAAGGACAATTACACTGCAAAGAAATGTGGATAGGGAAATGACTTAAAATAACATAGAATAGAAAAAAAATTAAAATAATCACTTTACATGTAATAGTAATGCCAGAAGTCTAGCTAGCAAAATGGGGGAGCTGGAGGCTATGGTACTGGAAGAACCCATAGATATAGTTAGTGTGGCTGGTTGGATTCTTTGCATGACTGGCCTGTAAATATTAAGGGTTTTACGCTATTTAGGAAAGATAGGGTCAATAGAAAAGGAGGTGGTGTGTGCCTGTATGTGAGGAGTGATCTGAACACAAGTGTGAAGAGGCAATTGTGGGTGAGGATGGTGAGGATGTGGAAACCTTATGGGTGGAAGTTCAAAGGGATATAAACACTGAAAAAATAATACTTGGTGTAATCTATAGACCCCCTAACATTAGAGGAGATAGAAACGCAACTGTATAACCAAATAGAGTGGGCTGCACTAGCTGGTACAGTGGTCATTATGGGAGAATTTAACTTCCTAGACATTGACTGGGGACATGATTCTGCCTCAACCACAAAGGGGAGAAGGTTCCTCAACTTGCTGCAGGACCACTTTATAAGCCAGTTGGTCGAAGCTTCCACTAGGGGCAATGCTCTGTTGGATCTGGTAATCTCTAATTATGCAGAGCTTGTTGGAAATGTTACTGTTCGAGAAACACTAGGTAATAGTTACCACTAGAGTTGAGCGGACACCTGAATGTTCAGGTTCTACGGGTTCGGCCGAACTTCACAAAAAAGTTTTAGTTCGGGACCCGAACTTGACCCCGAAACCGAACCCCATTGAAGTCAATGGGACCCGTACTTTTGAGCACTAAAATGGCTCTAAAAAAGTCAAGAAAAGGGCTAGAGGGCTGAAAATGGCAGAAAAATGTGGTTAAGAGCATGGCAAGTGCTCTGCAAACAAATGTGGATAGGGAAATGACTTAAAATAACATAAAATACGTAAAAATAAAAAATAATAATCTTGATCTAGGAGGAGGAGGTCCATGTGGAGTAGGAGGTTGAGGAGGCGGTGTATGTGGCGGTGTAGGTGGAAGCGGTGGTGGAGGAGGAGGAGGTAGCCAATACTGGTTTTTGGTTTTAATTTTTTATTCAAATTTTGGTACACCCCAAAACATTGGGAAATATAAAAAGAGAAAGTGCGCTGGAGTACAACAATTGCTGGGTGAGGCCGGTATACATGTCTATTCTGCACACGGTACGGACAAGTCCTGTGGGATCCCTGCCTGGTTCATTTTAATGAAAGTGAACTTGTCCACATTGGCTGTGGACAGGCGGCTGCGCTTCTCTTTGATAACTTCCTCCTGCTGTGCTAAAGGTTCAGACAATACACTGGCTGCAGGGCAGGCATAGCACCTCCAAGGCGTAAAGGGCAAGCTCAGGCCATGTGCCCAATTTGGAGACCCAGAAGTTGAAGGGGGAAAACCCATCATGTCGCACGTCCCCGTGATGTCCACGATTTCATTGGATATCCTCTCTATCACCTTTCGATGTTCTTTTATGCGCCTACCATGGTGAACACGGGCAACGGGGAATCAGGGTTCAATGCCGGAGAGGTAGCGTGAGAAAGGGATACCACATCCTAGGGAGGTCAATGGATAAAAATAAATGTGATAGAGCGGAAATGTGGGACAAATTATTGAAGCAGAAGCTTCCAAGTAAAGGAGGGGGCGCGCAGCAATTACCCACTCCCGACTCGGGGAGGTAGTAACGATAAATAACAATACAGGACTCTTAAGATGCCCTGTTATTGTAATGATTAATAAAAAATTACAGGGAATGTCACTGGGGTATTTTGGATTTGGAAACGTTAGACAGGAGAGGGCCTGCTGCCGCTTTGTTGACTCTAGTGTGGGGGATTAGCTCTTATCCGGGGTACAATCACACATGTCTTCACGGACACCAAGTTTTAAGGTCCAAACATTGCTTTTATTTGGCACCTCAGCAAAAACAAAACATAATACAAAACAAACACCAATCCGGCTAGGCTCTAAATAAACATATAATAACCTGACTCACCGAAAGTATACCTCACAGTTTACACACTGCTTCAGGTGCGGCTTTCTTAGCCAATGTTCCAGCTCACTTCCAGGCTGTAACAAAGTTAGTCCAGGCTATCTCCCAGCCTCGTGGTCCCTCAGCCTTGCCCAGCTGAGACCACATTCACAGAGCCTCCAGGCCTCTGTCCATGGGTAACACACTCCCCCCTTACTGACACCTTGGGAAGTGCTTTATGCCAGCCTGAGTACCTCCAGCCGGTCTCTCCTGTGGTGGAATAGGGGTGTGGATCACACTATCCACCGCTTCCTTGCCTCTAACCTGTGTGAGATCTGTCACTATCTCACACGAGCGTGTGAAAGGGATACCACATCCAAGGGAGGTCAATGGCTGCAATGTGATCGAGCTGAAATGTGCGACAAGTTATTCAAGCGGAAGGATCTAATGAAAGGAGGGGGCGCACGTCAATTAACCCCTTAAGGACACAGCCTTTTTACACCTTAGGACCAGGCCATTTTTTGCAAATCTGACCAGAGTCCCTTTAAGTGCTGATAACTTTAAAACGCTTTGACTTATTCAGGCCGTTCTGAGATTGTTTTTTCGTCACATATTGTACTTCATGACACTGGTAAAATGAAGTCAAAAAATTATTTTTTTTTGCACCAAAAAATACCTAATTTAACAAAAATTTGGAAAAATTTAGCAAATTTCAAAGTTTCAGTTTCTCTACTTCTGTAATACATAGTAATACCCCCAAAAATTGTGATGACTTTACATTCCCCATATGTCTACTTCATGTTTGAATTGTTTTGGGAATGATATTTTATTTTTTGGGGATGTTATAAGGCTTAGAAGTTTAGAAGCAAATCTTGAAATTTTTCAGAAATTTACAAAAACTAAATTTTTAGGGACCAGTTCAGGTCTGAAGTCACTTTGCGAGGCTTACATAATAGAAACCACCCAAAAATGACCCCATCTAAGAAACTACACCCCTCAAGGTATTCAAAACTGATTTTACATACGTCGTTAACCCTTTAGGTGTTGCACAAGAGTTATTGGCAAATGGGGATGAAATTTGTGAATTTCATTTTTTTGTCTAATTTTCCATTTTAACCCATTTTTTCCACTAACAAAGCAAGGGTTAACAGCCAAACAAGACTGTATCTTTATTGCCCTGACTCTGCCGTTTACAGAAACACCCAATATGTGGCCGTAAACTACTGTACGGCCACACAGCGGGGCGTAGAGTGAAAGGTGCGCCGTTTGGTTTTTGGAGGGCTGATTTTTATGGACCGGTTTATTTACACCGTGTCCTGTTTCAACCCCCCTGATGCACCCCTGGAGTAGAAACTCCCTAAAAGTGAGCCCATCTAAGAAAGTACACCCCTCAAGGTATTCAAAACTGATTTTACATACGTCGTTAACCCTTTAGGTGTTGCACAAGAGTTATTGGCAAATGGGGATGAAATTTGAAAATTTCATTTTTTTGCCAAATTTTCCATTTTAACCCATTTTTTCCACTAACAAAGCAAGGGTTAACAGCCAAACAAGACTGTATCTTTATTGCCCTGACTCTGCCGTTTACAGAAACACCCAATATGTGGCCGTAAACTACTGTACGGCCACACAGCGGGGCGTAGAGTGAAAGGTGCGCCGTTTGGTTTTTGGAGGGCTGATTTTTATGGACCGGTTTATTTACACCGTGTCCTGTTTCAACCCCCCTGATGCCCCCCTGGAGTAGAAACTCCCTAAAAGTGACCCCATCTAAGAAAGTACACCCCTCAAGGTATTCAAAACTGATTTTACATACGTCGTTAACCCTTTAGGTGTTGCACAAGAGTTATTGGCAAATGGGGATGAAATTTGAAAATTTCATTTTTTTGCCAAATTTTCCATTTTAACCCATTTTTTCCACTAACAAAGCAAGGGTTAACAGCCAAACAAGACTGTATCTTTATTGCCCTGACTCTGCCGTTTACAGAAACACCCAATATGTGGCCGTAAACTACTGTACGGCCACACAGCGGGGCGTAGAGTGAAAGGTGCGCCGTTTGGTTTTTAGAGGGCTGATTTTTATGGACCGGTTTATTTACACCGTGTCCTGTTTCAACCCCCCTGATGCACCCCTGGAGTCGAAACTCCCTAAAAGTGACCCCATTTTGGAAACTAGGGGATAAGGTGGCATTTTTTGGGGGACTATTTTTAGGGTACATATGATTTTTGGTTGCTCTATATTAGGGATCGACCGATTATCGGTTTGGCCGATATTATCGGCCGATATTGAGGATTTTGAACGTTATCGGTATCGGCATCTATTTTGCCGATATACCGATAACGTATGGGGAACACAGAACGCGCTGCTGACAGCGCTCTCTGTGTTCCCTCCGCAGCACAGGGGAGAAGGAAGCAGTGTCTCCTCCCCCTGTGCTGCTGCTGCCGCCAATGAGGGGATAGAACATAAAAGGAGGGGAGGGGCTGTGGCCGCTGCGCCACCAATGAAGATAAGCCTTTCATTCATTCATATAGAGGAGGCGGGAGCTGGCTGCAGAATCACATAGCCGGCTCCCGACCTCTATGAGCAATAGCTGCGGTCCGCGGTAGTTAACTCCTCAGGTGCCGCGGATCGCAGCTACCGCTGATAGAGGTCGGGAGCCGGCTATGTGATTCTGCAGCCAGCTCCCGCCTCCTGTATATGAATGATCGATAGACTTATCTTCATTGGTGGCGCAGTGCGCCCCCCCAAGCCCCCCAGTATTAATCATTGGTGGCGCAGTGCGCCCCCCACCCCCATCCCAATCCCGGCCAATAGTAAAAACATTGGTGGCGCAGTGCGCCCCCCCCCCCCCACCCAGTATTAATCATTGGTGGCAGTGGCCACAGGATCCCCTCTCCCCTGCTCCTCCGATCGGAGCCCCAGCTGTGTAAGCCTGGGGCTCCGATCGGTTGCCAAGGCAGCCCGGACACTATTGAAGCCCTGGCTGCCATGTTCAGCTCCATGCTGCTGTGTGCACTATGCACAGAGCAGCAGGGACAGTGTGAGATCCTATTCACCCTGAGAGATCTATCAGGGGGAATAGGACAAGGGTTCTAGTCCCTAAGGGGGTTAAAAGTTAGTAAAAAAAAAAAAAAAAAAATATTAAGTATAAATGAAAAAGATTTATAAAAAAAAAATACACATTAACAATAAACAAAAAAAATACACATTAACAATAAACATATTAATTTTCAGCAGATTTGTGTAGGAATTTTATTTTTTTCTCAAAAATGAAAATTCCCAGAATATCGGTATAAATTATCGGCTATCGGCCTGAAAGTTCACAAATTATCGGTATCGGTATCGGCCCTAAAAAATCAATATCGGTCGATCCCTACTCTATATTACATTTTTGTGAGGCAAGGTTACCAAAAATTGAAATTCTGAAATTTCATCTCCATTTGCCATTAACTGTTGAGAAACACCTAAAGGGTTAATAAAGTTTGTATAATCAGTTTTGAATACCTTGAGGGGTGTAGTTTCTTAGATGGGGTCACTTTTAGGGAGTTTTTACTCTAGGGGGGCATCAGGGGGGCTTCAAAAGGGACATGGTGTCAATAAAAAAGGCGGAGGAGGAGGTCCATGTGGAGTAGGAGGTTGAGGAGGCGGTGTATGTGGCGGTGTAGGTGGAAGCGGTGGTGGAGGAGGAGGAGGTAGCCAATACTGGTTTTTGGTTTTAATTTTTTATTCAAATTTTGGTACACCCCAAAACATTGGGAAATATAAAAAGAGAAAGTGCGCTGGAGTACAACAATTGCTGGGTGAGGCCGGTATACATGTCTATTCTGCACACGGTACGGACAAGTCCTGTGGGATCCCTGCCTGGTTCATTTTAATGAAAGTGAACTTGTCCACATTGGCTGTGGACAGGCGGCTGCGCTTCTATTTGATAACTTCCTCCTGCTGTGCTAAAGGTTCAGACAATACACTGGCTGCAGGGCAGGCATAGCACCTCCAAGGCGTAAAGGGCAAGCTCAGGCCATGTGCCCAATTTGGAGACCCAGAAGTTGAAGGGGGAAAACCCATCATGTCGCACGTCCCCGTGATGTCCACGATTTCATTGGATATCCTCTCTATCACCTTTCGATGTTCTTTTATGCGCCTACCATGGTGAACACGGGCAACGGGGAATCAGGGTTCAATGCCGGAGAGGTAGCGTGAGAAAGGGATACCACATCCTAGGGAGGTCAATGGATAAAAATAAATGTGATAGAGCGGAAATGTGGGACAAATTATTGAAGCAGAAGCTTCCAAGTAAAGGAGGGGGCGCGCAGCAATTACCCACTCCCGACTCGGGGAGGTAGTAACGATAAATAACAATACAGGACTCTTAAGATGCCCTGTTATTGTAATGATTAATAAAAAATTACAGGGAATGTCACTGGGGTATTTTGGATTTGGAAACGTTAGACAGGAGAGGGCCTGCTGCCGCTTTGTTGACTCTAGTGTGGGGGATTAGCTCTTATCCGGGGTACAATCACACATGTCTTCACGGACACCAAGTTTTAAGGTCCAAACATTGCTTTTATTTGGCACCTCAGCAAAAACAAAACATAATACAAAACAAACACCAATCCGGCTAGGCTCTAAATAAACATATAATAACCTGACTCACCGAAAGTATACCTCACAGTTTACACACTGCTTCAGGTGCGGCTTTCTTAGCCAATGTTCCAGCTCACTTCCAGGCTGTAACAAAGTTAGTCCAGGCTATCTCCCAGCCTCGTGGTCCCTCAGCCTTGCCCAGCTGAGACCACATTCACAGAGCCTCCAGGCCTCTGTCCATGGGTAACACACTCCCCCCTTACTGACACCTTGGGAAGTGCTTTATGCCAGCCTGAGTACCTCCAGCCGGTCTCTCCTGTGGTGGAATAGGGGTGTGGATCACACTATCCACCGCTTCCTTGCCTCTAACCTGTGTGAGATCTGTCACTATCTCACACGAGCGTGTGAAAGGGATACCACATCCAAGGGAGGTCAATGGCTGCAATGTGATCGAGCTGAAATGTGCGACAAGTTATTCAAGCGGAAGGATCTAATGAAAGGAGGGGGCGCACGTCAATTAACCCCTTAAGGACACAGCCTTTTTACACCTTAGGACCAGGCCATTTTTTGCAAATCTGACCAGAGTCCCTTTAAGTGCTGATAACTTTAAAACGCTTTGACTTATTCAGGCCGTTCTGAGATTGTTTTTTCGTCACATATTGTACTTCATGACACTGGTAAAATGAAGTCAAAAAATTATTTTTTTTTGCACCAAAAAATACCTAATTTAACAAAAATTTGGAAAAATTTAGCAAATTTCAAAGTTTCAGTTTCTCTACTTCTGTAATACATAGTAATACCCTCAAAAATTGTGATGACTTTACATTCCCCATATGTCTACTTCATGTTTGAATTGTTTTGGGAATGATATTTTATTTTTTGGGGATGTTATAAGGCTTAGAAGTTTAGAAGCAAATCTTGAAATTTTTCAGAAATTTACAAAAACTAAATTTTTAGGGACCAGTTCAGGTCTGAAGTCACTTTGCGAGGCTTACATAATAGAAACCACCCAAAAATGACCCCATCTAAGAAACTACACCCCTCAAGGTATTCAAAACTGATTTTACATACGTCGTTAACCCTTTAGGTGTTGCACAAGAGTTATTGGCAAATGGGGATGAAATTTGTGAATTTCATTTTTTTGTCTAATTTTCCATTTTAACCCATTTTTTCCACTAACAAAGCAAGGGTTAACAGCCAAACAAGACTGTATCTTTATTGCCCTGACTCTGCCGTTTACAGAAACACCCAATATGTGGCCGTACAGTAGTTTACGGCCACACAGCGGGGCGTAGAGTGAAAGGTGCGCCGTTTGGTTTTTGGAGGGCTGATTTTTATGGACCGGTTTATTTACACCGTGTCCTGTTTCAACCCCCCTGATGCACCCCTGGAGTAGAAACTCCCTAAAAGTGACCCCATCTAAGAAAGTACACCCCTCAAGGTATTCAAAACTGATTTTACATACGTCGTTAACCCTTTAGGTGTTGCACAAGAGTTATTGGCAAATGGGGATGAAATTTGAAAATTTCATTTTTTTGCCAAATTTTCCATTTTAACCCATTTTTTCCACTAACAAAGCAAGGGTTAACAGCCAAACAAGACTGTATCTTTATTGCCCTGACTCTGCCGTTTACAGAAACACCCAATATGTGGCCGTAAACTACTGTACGGCCACACAGCGGGGCGTAGAGTGAAAGGTGCGCCGTTTGGTTTTTGGAGGGCTGATTTTTATGGACCGGTTTATTTACACCGTGTCCTGTTTCAACCCCCCTGATGCCCCCCTGGAGTAGAAACTCCCTAAAAGTGACCCCATCTAAGAAAGTACACCCCTCAAGGTATTCAAAACTGATTTTACATACGTCGTTAACCCTTTAGGTGTTGCACAAGAGTTATTGGCAAATGGGGATGAAATTTGAAAATTTCATTTTTTTGCCAAATTTTCCATTTTAACCCATTTTTTCCACTAACAAAGCAAGGGTTAACAGCCAAACAAGACTGTATCTTTATTGCCCTGACTCTGCCGTTTACAGAAACACCCAATATGTGGCCGTAAACTACTGTACGGCCACACAGCGGGGCGTAGAGTGAAAGGTGCGCCGTTTGGTTTTTGGAGGGCTGATTTTTATGGACCGGTTTATTTACACCGTGTCCTGTTTCAACCCCCCTGATGCACCCCTGGAGTCGAAACTCCCTAAAAGTGACCCCATTTTGGAAACTAGGGGATAAGGTGGCATTTTTTGGGGGACTATTTTTAGGGTACATATGATTTTTGGTTGCTCTATATTAGGGATCGACCGATTATCGGTTTGGCCGATATTATCGGCCGATATTGAGGATTTTGAACGTTATCGGTATCGGCATCTATTTTGCCGATATACCGATAACGTATGGGGAACACAGAACGCGCTGCTGACAGCGCTCTCTGTGTTCCCTCCGCAGCACAGGGGAGAAGGAAGCAGTGTCTCCTCCCCCTGTGCTGCTGCTGCCGCCAATGAGGGGATAGAACATAAAAGGAGGGGAGGGGCTGTGGCCGCTGCGCCACCAATGAAGATAAGCCTTTCATTCATTCATATAGAGGAGGCGGGAGCTGGCTGCAGAATCACATAGCCGGCTCCCGACCTCTATGAGCAATAGCTGCGGTCCGCGGTAGTTAACTCCTCAGGTGCCGCGGATCGCAGCTACCGCTGATAGAGGTCGGGAGCCGGCTATGTGATTCTGCAGCCAGCTCCCGCCTCCTGTATATGAATGATCGATAGACTTATCTTCATTGGTGGCGCAGTGCGCCCCCCCAAGCCCCCCAGTATTAATCATTGGTGGCGCAGTGCGCCCCCCCCCCCCATCCCAATCCCGGCCAATAGTAAAAACATTGGTGGCGCAGTGCGCCCCCCCCCCCCCCACCCAGTATTAATCATTGGTGGCAGTGGCCACAGGATCCCCTCTCCCCTGCTCCTCCGATCGGAGCCCCAGCTGTGTAAGCCTGGGGCTCCGATCGGTTGCCAAGGCAGCCCGGACACTATTGAAGCCCTGGCTGCCATGTTCAGCTCCATGCTGCTGTGTGCACTATGCACAGAGCAGCAGGGACAGTGTGAGATCCTATTCACCCTGAGAGATCTATCAGGGGGAATAGGACAAGGGTTCTAGTCCCTAAGGGGGTTAAAAGTTAGTAAAAAAAAAAATAAAAAAATATTAAGTATAAATGAAAAAGATTTATAAAAAAAAAATACACATTAACAATAAACAAAAAAAATACACATTAACAATAAACATATTAATTTTCAGCAGATTTGTGTAGGAATTTTATTTTTTTCTCAAAAATGAAAATTCCCAGAATATCGGTATAAATTATCGGCTATCGGCCTGAAAGTTCACAAATTATCGGTATCGGTATCGGCCCTAAAAAATCAATATCGGTCGATCCCTACTCTATATTACATTTTTGTGAGGCAAGGTTACCAAAAATTGAAATTCTGAAATTTCATCTCCATTTGCCATTAACTGTTGAGAAACACCTAAAGGGTTAATAAAGTTTGTATAATCAGTTTTGAATACCTTGAGGGGTGTAGTTTCTTAGATGGGGTCACTTTTAGGGAGTTTTTACTCTAGGGGGGCATCAGGGGGGCTTCAAAAGGGACATGGTGTCAATAAAAAAGGCCATCAAAATCGGCCTTCCAGAAACCATGTTGGTCCTTTCCTTTTGCGGCCTCCCTTTTACTGATACAGCAGTTTACGACCACAAATGTGGCATTTCTGTAAACTGCAGTATCAGGGTAATAAATATTAACTTTTGTTTGGTTGCTAACCCTTGTTTTGTTACCGGAAAAAACGGATTGAAATGGAAAAGTGCCAAAAATTGCGTTTTTGGCACCGTTTTTTTTATTTTTTTTAACCGTGTTAATCTGGGGGGTTAGGTCATGGGATATTTTTATAGAGGAGATTCTTACGGACGCGGCGATACCTAATAAGTCTACTTTTTTTTTTACAATTATTTAGGTTTTTGACTATATTATCCTTTTTGATACAAAAATAAAATTTTCGGATCTCTAAAGTCTAGGTGTCATTTTTTTATTTATTTTTTATCCGATTATCTTATGTGGGGGCTCATTTTTTGCGGGACGAGCGGACGGTTTTATTGGCACTATTTTGGGGGCTATATGACTTTTTTATCGCTTGCTATTAAATTTTTTGTTATGTTTGGTGACAAAAAATAATCGTTTTTTGCACTTTTTTTTTTTTGACCGTGTTAATCTGGGGGGTTGGATCATGGGGTATTTTTATCGAGGAGATTCTTACGAACGCGGCGATACCAAATAAGTCTACTTTTTTACATTTATTTAGGTTTTAGACTATATTATCCTTATTGATACAAAAAAAAAATTTTTGTATCTCTAAAGTCTAGGTGTCATTTATTTTTATTTTTTTTATCTGATTATCTTATGTGGGGGCTCATTTTTTGCGGGACGAGCGGACGGTTTTATTGGCACTATTTTGGGGGCTATATGACTTTATGATTGCTTGCTATTAAACTTTTTGTTATGTAAGGTGACAAAAAAAGTGGCAGCACCCAGGGGGGTCTAGGGTCACACAGCTGTGCTGTGGACCCCAGACACCCTAACTTAGGGTGATGCAATAAAAGTTCACAAACTAACTTTCCCTTTTTTTTCCCTGCCTAAACCAAACTTTCCCTGTGCTGTCCCTATGTACCTGATGGGGGGTGCTGGGGCATAGATCGGGTCCTGGGGGCACAGATCGGGTCCTGGGGGCACAGATCGGGTCCTGGGGGTGCTGGCAGACACACGTGCAGGCAGCTCCTCTCTCCTCCGGCTCCGGAACACAAAAGGAGGAGGAGAGGAGCGCCTGCCTCTTTTGAATTTGCCGCCGGACCGCCCACAGACCAATCAGAAAGCGATCCTGAGTGGTGATGTCACCATCACCACTCAGGGTCGCTGGATGGTGATTGGTGGAGTGAAATCATACCACCATCACCATCCTGTTCCGGGTTATCGGGTCTTCAGAGACCCGAATATCCCGGAAACGCAGAAAACCGCAGGTCTGAATTGACCTGCGGTTTTCTGCGATCGCCGACATGGGGGGGTCACAGGACCCCCCGACGCATTTGCCCCAGGTGCCTGCTCGATGATTTGAGCAGGCACCGGGTTCCGATCACCGCCGGCCAAGCGGCAGTGATCGGAACCATTCATGACGTACCGGTACGTCATGTGTCCTTAAGTACCAGGACATCATGACGTACCGGTACGTCATGTGTCCTTAAGAGGTTAAAGACGAATTTTAGAAATTTAAGTCCCTGTCAACTATGCAGAGTAGGGGTTTATTCACAACAAAACTGGTAAAATGTCACCCACCAATTGAACAGACGATTTTACAAAAATTTGGTCCCTGTCACCTATGCAGAGCAGGGGTTTGTATACGGCAAAAAATTGTAAAATGTCACCTGAGAATGTAAATTTAGGTCCCTGTCACCTATGCAGAGCAGGGGTTTATTCACGGCACAAAAGGTTAAATTTCACCCAAGAATGTAACAGACGCTTTTGCACCCTACTCCCTCTTTTACTGTGCTGGTGCCTCTGTGCGACCACCGCCTCTTTCTCCGAACAGGTCACTCGCTTGACCTTGATTCAATGTGGGGTCTAGTACCTCATCATCCTCCACATCATCTTCCACCCACTCTTTATCCCTGCCCTCCTTGTCGGTCTGCAGACTGCAGAAAGCTGCAGCAGTTGGCACCTGTGTTTCGTCATTATCAAAAACGTGATGCGGTGGTCTTCCCATGTCTTCATCCTGAAACATAAGTGGTTGGGCATCAGTGCACTCAATCTCTACCACTTCTGGGGCAGGGCTATGTGGATGGCCCACGGAAACCCTGCCAGCAGAGTCATCAAAAAGCATAAGAGACTGCTGCATGACTTGGGGCTCAGACTGCTTGGCTGATTTGCAAGGGGGTGAGGTGAAAGACAGATGGCCATGGGCTGTAGGTGCCAACTCTGATCTTTCAGCAGGGGACTGGGTGGTAGACAATGTGAAGGAACTGTAGGCACTGTCAGCCACCCAATCTACTATCGTCTGTACTTGTTCTGGCCTCACCATTCATACTGTCCTAAATGCAGTGTAGGCCGTAAATGTACTTTCTAGCGCAAAAGATGAGCATTTGTCACCCAACAATGTAACAGACAAAATATTGAAATGTATTTCCTTGTCCACTAGGTAGAGCAGGGGTATATCACAGCCAAAAATTGGTGAATGTCACTCAACAATGTAACAGACAAATTAGTGAAATGTATTTCCCTGTCCACTAGGTAGAGCAGGGGTATATCACAGTTACAAATTTGTGAATGTCACTCGACAATTTAACAGACAAATTAGTGAAATGTATTTCCCTGTCCACTAGGTAGAGCAGGGGTATATCACAGTTAAAAATTGGTGAATGTCACTCGACAATGTAGCAGACAAATTAGTGAGAGGTATTTCCCTGTCCACAATGTAGAGCAGGGGTATATCACAGCCAAAAATGTGGGATATGTCACACAACAATGTATCAGACAAATTAATGAAATGATTAAAATAAAATACGTAAAAATTAAAAATAATGATCTTTATCTAGGAGGTGGAGGTCCATATGGAGTAGGAGGTTGAGGAGGTGATGGACGTAGTGGTGTAGGTGGAAGCGGCGGTGGAGGAGGAGGAGAAGGAGGTAGCCAACAATGGTTTTTGGTTTTAATTTTAATTTTTAATTTTTTAAATTAGGGTACACCACAAAACGGTGGGAAATATCAAAAATACAACAATAAGCAAGTGCGCTGGAGTATAACAATGGCTGGGTAAGGCTGGTATACATGTCTATTGTGCACAAGGTAATGAACGTGAGCTTGTCCACATTGGCTGTAGATAGACAGGCGGCTGCGCTTGTCTGTGATAAGGCCCCCTGCCGTGCTAAACACACGTTCAGACAATGCGCTGGCTGCAGGGCAGGGCAGCACTACCAAGGCGTAAAGGGCAAGCTCAGGCCATGTGCCCATTTTGGAGACCCAGAAGTTGAAGGGGACAGACCCATCATTTAGTACGTGTAGACGTGTGCACACATACTGCTCCACCATGTTGGTGAAATGCTGCCTCCTGCTAAGACGTTCCATATCAGCTGATGGTGCTGGTTGTTGTGGCGTGCTGACAAAGCTTTTCCACATTTTGGCCATGCTAACCCTGCCTTCTGAGGTGCTGGTGGTGCCCCAGCTGCGTTGGTGACCTCTTCCTCCTCCTCTGCCTTTGCCTTGTGTTTCCACTGTGCCCCCACTGTCAGGTGGGAATGCAATCAGCAGCGCGTCTACCATAGTGCCCTTGTACTCGCGCACCTTACGATCACGTTCCATTGACGGAATTAAAGATGGTACGTTGTCCTTGTAACAGGGATCCAGCAGCGTGGCCACCCAGTAATCAGCACAAGTTAGAATGTTGCCAACTCTGCAGTCATTGCGGAGACACTGCAGCATGTAATCGCTCATGTGTGCCAGGCTGCCCAGAGGCAACGACAAGCTGTCCTCTGTGGGAGGTGTATCGTCTGTGTCCTCTGTATCCCCCCAGCCACGCACCAGTGATGGCCATGAGCTGGTTTAGGTGCCACCCTGCTGTGAACACAGTTCCTCCTCCTCCTTTTCCTCCTACTTATCCTCCACCTCGTCATCCTCCAGAACTGTGCCCTGGCTGAACAATTGTGTACCTGGCGTATGTGGGTGCAGGAACCCACACTCGGAGCCACTTGTGAATGACTGGCCCGAAACCCTTGGAAATCATCCCTCTTCCTCCTCCTCCTCCTGTGCTACATCCTCTTCCATCATCGCCCAAAGCGTTTTTTCAAGGAGACATAGAAGTGGGATAGTAACGCTGAGAACTGCATCATCGGCACTGGCCATGTTGGTGGAGTACTCGATACAGTGCAACAGGGCACACAGGTCTCGCATGGAGGCCCACTCATTGGTGGTGAAGTACTGCTGTTCCGCAGAGTGACTCACCCGTGCGTGATGCAGCTGAAACTGCACTATTGCCTGCTGCTGCTCGCACAGTCTGGCCAGCATGTGCAAGGTGGAGTTCCACCTTGTGGACACGTTGCATATGAGGTAGCGAGCAGGAAGGCCAAAATTACGCTGCAGCGCTGACAGGCAAGCAGCAGCAGGGTGAGAACGCCAAAAGCGTGCACAGACGGCCCGCACTTTCTGTATCAGCTCTGACATATCGGGGAAATTTTAAGGAATTTCTGCACTACCAAATTCCAGGCAAGGGATGTGCGTCAAACCGGCTAGGCCCAGAGCTGCTACGAGATTTTGCCCATTATCGAACACCACTAGGCCGGGCTTGAGGCTCACTGGCACCAACCACTCATCAGTCTGTTGTTCCATGCCCATCCACAGCTACTGCGCGGTGTGGGGTATGTCCCCCAAACAGATAAGTTTTAAAACTGCCTGAAGTCGTTTACCCCTGGCTGTGCTGAAGTTGGTGGTGAAGGTGTTACGCTGACCGGATGAGGAGGCGGTAGAGGTAGGATGAGGAGGAAGCAACAGAAGGCAAAGAGAAGTGCCCTGCAATCCTCAGTGGTGGAAGGACATGCGCCAAACTGCTATCCGCCTCAGGCCCAGCCGCCACTGCATTTACTCAGTGCGCTGTTATGGAGATATAACGTCCCTGACCGTGCTTACTGGTTCACGTTTCCATAGTTAGGTGGACCTTGTCACAGATGGCGTTGCGCAGTGCACACCTGATTTTGTCCCCCACTTGGTGGTGTAGGGAAGGGATGGCTCGCCTGGAAAAGTAGTGGCGGCTGGGCACGTCGTACTTTGGGACAGCCACCGCTATAAGGATTTTAAAACGCTCCGTCTCCACCAGGCGGAATGACAGCATTTCAAAGGCCAGTAATTTTGAAATGCTGGCATTCAGGGCAAGGGATCGCGGGTGGGTAGGGGGGTACTTCCTCTTTCGCTCCAGTGTTTGGCAGATAGACAGCTTAACGCTTCCATGGGACATTGTGGAGATGTTTTTTTTACCCAGGTGTTAGTGTTGCTGGCACATCCTCTGTTTGCGGGATTGCAGGTGCCACTGTCACTCCAGAGGGGGGTGAAGAAGTCGAGACTGCAGCAGAAGACAAAGCAGGAGAAGCCAGAGACCTTTCTTTGTTTTTGATGCGTCTTCTCCACTGTAGACGCCTCTAAGTGCAAAGCTTCTGCTTTGCACTTAGATACCTGGTCATGCAGGTTTAGACCGTTTATGCCTCACTTCAGGCTCTGATTGAACAGCGTGCAAACCACTCGTGTCTTTTCTTCAGCGCATTGTCTGAAGAACTGCCACGCCAGGGAACTCCTTGGAGCTGGCTTTGGTGTACTCAGTCCCTTGGTGCAGTGGGCAATATCAGGCGTACTGTCTAGGGGACGGCTGCTCCGCTTTTGCACCCTGATCCATTTTCTGCTGTGATGGTGGCTCTTTGCGACCACCGCCTCTTCCTCCGAACTAGACAGGTCACTCGCATGACCTTGATTCCATGTGGGGTCAAGGACCTCATCGTCCTCCACATCATCTTCTACCCAGTCTTTACCCCTGCCCTCCTTGTTAGTCTGCACACTGCAGAAAACCACAGCAGTTGGCACCTGTGTTTTGTAATCATCAGAGACATGCTGCGGTGGTCCTCCAGTGTCCTCATCCTGAAACATAAGTGGTTGGGCATCGGTGCACTCAATCTCTTCCACTTCTGGGGCCGGGCTATGTGGATGGCCCTGGGAAAACCTGCTAGCAGAGTCATCAAAAAGCAGAAGAGACTGCTGCATGACTTGGGGCTCAGACTGCTTGGCTGATTTGCAAAGGGGTGAAGTGAAAGACTGATGGAAATGGTGTCACAGAGGGGAGTGGGAGAACCCCCCACTGTACAATGTCACCATGTACTAAGCCATAGGCAGGGAAAAGGAAGCGGGTCACCTACTAAAGCTTCCCTAAACTAGCCCTAGTCTCCTGGCTGTATGAGCCACCTTTAATGGTAAGGGGGCTCATACCCACGAACCTAGAAGTCTAGGAATCCCTGCATCGCCCTCAACATCATGACAGGGCAGAGACCTCCTGTTCATCCATTACCACAGATGAAAGGCGTCTCCAGCGGCCCAGTAGCTGACAGGGAGAAAGACAACATCCGTGACAGCTGCGTCCACCTCAGACACGGTTCGCACCAAGTCGCTGCCAGCATGCATCCCCAACCAGCATACACCAAAGCCAGTTCAACAAGGAATGCAGCCAGCCACCACAACACAAGGACGAGGGGAGACCAAACACAAGTGACGGTTCACACCTACTGCAACCTCTGTTACAGAGAACCGCACTGTTAACAGGGTTCCCCTTTCACCCTCCCTCCAGAGGATAAGCATGTGCGCCAGAAAACGGCAGGCGACACATGCTGTGCCCTCTTCCGAAGACATGAATATACTGAGGAGCCTAAGTTTGACATACTGTCACGGCGAGGAGTGGGGGAAACCCCCTACCATACAATGTCACCATGTACTAAGCCATAGGCAGGGAAAAGGGAGCTGGTCTAAAATAGCTTCCCTAAAATAGCCCTAGTCTCCTGACTGTATGATCCGCCTTCAATGGTAAGGGGGCTCATACCCACAAACCTAGAAGTCTAGGAATCCCTGCATCGCCCTCAACATCATGACAGGGCAGAGACCTCCTGTTCATCCATCACCACAGATGAAAGAGGTCTCCAGCCGCCCAGTAGCTGACAGGGAGAACTGCAGCAACTGCACGGCAGGTAAGAACACAATGTATCAACAGAACATCAAACACTTACCTGCCGCAGCAAAGATGGAACAACCACACCAAAACAACCTGGACCCCCATGCGGACACCAATGCAAGGTGGCTCCAGGCAAGGCTGCTAATGTCTTTAGGTTCACCCCTCCGGGAAACCAATGGGACCCCCTTTCGGAGGTAACACACACAAGGGAGATGTCTTGCACACATACAGAGACAAACACCAACAACATCCCAGACATGCAACCACAAACAAGACGTACACCAAATCTCCGTCTTAAACCCACACCGTAAATGACACACCAGGAGTGGAAGGAAGACAAGGAGGAAACACTCAGGATGACATCGCTAATAAACTTGATGTAAAACTTGGATGGCCCTCAGATCTCATCCAAGTACAGATCAAGCATCTCACATGCAAGGCAGACAAACCAAACTCATCTCAGTATCCAAGCCAGAGTATATAAGGAGACCTGAGACCACACCAAACTCACCACTTTGCTCCAGCCAGAGTATTAACCCCACACACACCACACAGCAGGGAGACACTACTTAAAGGGGTATTGCACACCCAGACAAAGCCAACAGGTTGCCGCAGACAACAGAATGCGTGGCCAGAAATTCATGGCGCACACAGCAAAACCCGTGACACTGCCACAACATGCCAAAACAGCAACATCTTGCCACCGGCAACAGCAAGTGGGGCAACAGTGCCACGGCGTACATCATAGGCCGTGACACATGGGCTGCAGGTGCCAACTCTGATCTTTCAGCAGGAGAATGGGTAAGAGTCATTCAGCTCGACCAAATAACGCTGAAGGTTCTGTCGCCTACTCTCACCTGAGGAAGGTGTTTCACTTGTGCGTGTGTAGCTGGCACAGATCGACCATGTCCTCTCCCTGCAACAGGAGCTCCACCAGCAGCACCACGACATGGGCAACGTCCCTTATTTGACGCTCTTCTCATTCTTTGCATTCACCCACCAAACTAACAGATGGTTTATGTCAGGATACAATTGTAACCGCCAATAGTCAACAATTAAGTTCACTGAGAGTAAGGCAGTGCCGGTGTCCTAAAGAGGAAAAATTTCTTGAGGTCACACAATAGTGTGACAGGCGAATTTTATATTTGACCTGCTTGCCGTGTTGGATTGTTTTTTATCCTGTGTTATTTTGGAATAAAGAACAACGTCTTTTTTGGAAAGCTGGACATCCCGTCTTATTTTCATACAGGCGAATTTTATACAATTACTTCACCGTCACAATTTATTTAATTTTTTTTTTTTATGTAACAGCAGTATTGACTGGTTGTATTGGACTGTCAGAAATGCAGCAAAGGCCGCAAATGTATTGTCTTGCACAAAATAGTTTTTATTTTTTAAAGCCAGAATATAACAGCGGTATTTAACACTTGTATTTGACTGTCACAAATGCAGCAAAGGCCCAAAATGTAGGGTCTTGCACAAAATGGGTATTTTTTTAAACCCAGAATATAACTGCTGTATTCAAAGCTTGTATTTGACTGTCACAAATGCAGCAAAGGCCCAAAATGTAGTGTCTTGCTCAAAATGGGAGTTTTTTTTAAAACCAGAATATAACAGCGGTATTTAACGCTCTAGCAGTAATATCGATGTATGGACTGGATTATGTTTGAAGTTTCTTTAGGGGTCAAGTGATCATTCACTAAACTAATTTCAATATTGGTATTCATATGTTGCCATTTGATTGATTGCTGCTATATTACTCTGGACTTTTTAGCCATCATTATATACATTTAGGTCGATTATTTATTGTACTTGTCTATTTTATTATTTATTTCAAATTATTCATTTATCTATTAAATTACAAGATGGTTCCAGCATCCTGAGAGTGCCCAGTTTTTTCTAGATTTTACAAGCACATTTTTAAGTGGACAGGGTGAGTCCCCTTTACTGTGAGCACCTCTATTAGCCATTAGACGGTCCTGTGCGCCACATAAATTTTATTTTTAGTATTTAAAGCTTGTATTTGACTGTCACAAATGCAGCAAAGACCCCAAATGTAGTGTTTTGCACAAAATTGGTGTTTTTTTTAAACCCAGAATATAACAGCAGTATTTAACGCTTGTATTGGACTGTCAGAAAGGCAGCAAAGGTCACAAATGTAGTGTCTTGCACAAAATGGGTGGTTTTTTTTAAAACCAGAATATAACAGCGGTATTTAACGCTTGTATTGGACTGTCAGAAAGGCAGCAAAGGTCACAAATGTAGTGTCTTGCACAAAATGGGTGTTTTTTTTAAAACCAGAATATAACTGCAGTAATTAAAGCTTGTATTGGACTGTCACAAATGCAGCAAAGGCCCAAAATGTATTATCTTGCACAAAATGGGTGTTTTTTTAAACCCAGAATATAACAGCAGTATTTAACGCTTGTATTTGACTGTCACAAATGAAGAAAATGCCCCAAATATAGGGTCTTGCACAAAATGGGTGTTTTTTTAAACCCAATATAACAGCAGTATTTAACGCTTGTATTTGACTGTCACAAATGCAGCAAAGGCTCAAAATGTAGGGTCTTGCACAAAATGGGTGTTTTTTTAAACCCATAATATAACAGCAGTATTTAATGCTTGTATTTGACTGTCACAAATGCAGCAAAGGCTCAAAATGTAGGGTCTTGCACAAAATGGGTGTTCTTTTAATCCATGAATATAACAGCGGTATTTAGCGCTTGTATTGGACTGTTACAAATGCAGTGCAGGGCGCATATGTACTTTTTAGGGGAAAAAAATTATAATTTGTCCCTACAGAATCTAACAGATGGATTTACTTGGATTGTACTTTAAAGACAAAAAATGTGAATATGTCACCCCCTGGGTCCCTGAACTCACAGAACGATTCCCTATATTATTTTGCCTTTCCCTGGCACATATGCAGTGCAGGTGCACTTAAACAATGGGTATATGTTGCCCACTGATCTATAAGAACAGGGTTAAATTATTGTCCCTGGCACATATGCTGTGCTTGTGCACTGAACTTGCACAAAATGGGCGCCGACGCCCACCTAACTAACAGACGGATAAAAAAAAAAAATTGTGTCACTGGGCTCAGGGCAGGGTAAACAAAATGGTGCACTGCACCCACAAAACAAAATCGCTGTGGATCGCTAAGTTAATAAGCACTTCTGATAACAGATTATTTCCTATTCTCTCCCTCACAGCAGCAGCATCCTATCCCTACACTAGTAAGAGCATAGTGACGTGCAGCGCTACGTGAATCCAGCTTATATAGAGGCTGGGTCACATGCTGCACTGGCCAATCACAGCCATGCCATTAGTAGGCATGGCTGTGAAGGCTTCTAAGGGCACAAGAGTTAAATGCTTGTTGATTGGCTGCTCTGCAGTCTTTCAAAAAGTGCCATTAAATCGCCGAACACCGAACTCGAACCGAATCTTTTACTGAAAAGTTTGGGTTCGGGTACAGGGTCCAAAAATCCTAAAGTTCAGTACGAACCCGAACTTTACAGTTCGGGTTCGCTCAACCCTAGTTACCACAATATAATTATATTCCCCCTAAACCATAAGAAGCAAACTCTGTCAGGTAGAGCAAAGAT